>NC_134522.1:36607648-36768494 GCF_027942865.1 Odontesthes bonariensis | reverse complement strand
GAGAAAATGCGGGAACATGTGGGAACGTGTGGGAACATGTGGGAACATGTGGGAACGTGTGGGAAAATTTGGGAACGTGTGGGAACATGTGGGAACATGTGGAAACGTGTGGGAACGTGTGGGAACGTTTGGAAACGTGGAAACGTGTGCGAACATGGAAACATGGGAACATGTGGGAACATGCGGGAACATTTGGAAACGTGTGGGAACGTGTAGGAACGTGTGGGAACGTGTGGAAACGTGTGGGAACATGCGGAAACATGTGGGAACATGTTGAAACGTGTGGGAACGTGTGGGAACATGCGGAAACATGTGGGAACATGCAGAAACGTGTGGGAACGTGTGGGAACGTGTTGAAACATGTGGGAACGTGTGGGAACGTGTGGGAACGTGTGGAAACGTGTGGGAACGTGTGGGAACGTGTGAGAACATGTGGGAACGTGGAAAAACTTGGGGACATGCGGGAACATGCGGGAAAATGCGAGAAAATGCGGGAACATGTGGGAACGTGTGGGAACAAGTGGGAACATGTGGGAACGTGTGGGAACATGTGGGAACGTGTGGGAACATGTGGGAACATGCGGGAACATGTGGAAACGTGGGAATGTGTGGAAACATGTGGGAAAATGTGGGAAAGTGGAAACATGTGGGAACGTGTGGAAACATGTGGGAACATGTGGGAACGTTGAAACGTGGGAATATGTGGAAACCTGGAAATCTGGAAACGTGTGGGAACGTGGAAATGTGGGAACATGTGGAAACGTGTGGGAACGTGTGGGAACGTTTGGAAACGTGGAAACGTGTGCGAACATGGAAACATGGGAACATGTGGGAACATGCGGGAACATGTGGAAACGTGTGGGAACGTGTGGGAATGTTAAGAAACGTGGAAAAATGTGGGAACATGTGGGAACGTGTGGGAACATGTGGGAACGTGTGGGAACATGTGGGAACGTGTGGGAACATGTGGGAACATGCGGGAACATGTGGAAACGTGGGAATGTGTGGAAACATGTGGGAAAATGTGGGAAAGTGGAAACATGTGGGAACGTGTGGGAACATGTGGGAACATGTGGGAACGTTGAAACGTGGGAATATGTGGAAACCTGGAAATCTGGAAACGTGTGGGAACGTGGAAATGTGGGAACATGTGGAAACGTGTGGGAACGTGTGGGAACGTTTGAGAACATGTGGGAACGTGGAAAAACTTGGGGACATGCGGGAACATGCGGGAAAATGCGAGAAAATGCGGGAACATGTGGGAACGTGTGGGAACAAGTGGGAACATGTGGGAACGTGTGGGAACATGTGGGAACGTGTGGGAACATGTGGGAACATGCGGGAACATGTGGAAACGTGGGAATGTGTGGAAACATGTGGGAAAATGTGGGAAAGTGGAAACATGTGGGAACGTGTGGGAACATGTGGGAACATGTGGGAACGTTGAAACGTGGGAATATGTGGAAACCTGGAAATCTGGAAACGTGTGGGAACGTGGAAATGTGGGAACATGTGGAAACGTGTGGGAACGTGTGGGAACGTTTGGAAACGTGGAAACGTGTGCGAACATGGAAACATGGGAACATGTGGGAACATGCGGGAACATGTGGAAACGTGTGGGAACGTGTGGGAATGTTAAGAAACGTGGAAAAATGTGGGAACATGTGGGAACGTGTGGGAACATGTGGGAACGTGTGGGAACATGTGGGAACATGCGGGAACATGTGGAAACGTGGGAATGTGTG
This sequence comes from Odontesthes bonariensis, assembly GCF_027942865.1. Lineage (NCBI taxonomy): Eukaryota > Metazoa > Chordata > Actinopteri > Atheriniformes > Atherinopsidae > Odontesthes > Odontesthes bonariensis. The sequence continues at coordinate 36,766,749 of NC_134522.1, read as the reverse complement.
GAAACATGTGGGAAAATGTGGGAAAGTGGAAACATGTGGGAACGTGTGGGAACATGTGGGAACATGTGGGAACGTTGAAACGTGGGAATATGTGGAAACCTGGAAATCTGGAAACGTGTGGGAACGTGGAAATGTGGGAACATGTGGAAACGTGTGGGAACGTGTGGGAACGTTTGGAAATGTGGAAACGTGTGCGAACATGGAAACATGGGAACATGTGGGAACATGCGGGAACATGTGGAAACGTGTGGGAACGTGTGGGAATGTTAAGAAACGTGGAAAAATGTGGGAACATGTGGGAACGTGTGGGAACATGTGGGAACGTGTGGAAACGTGTGGGAACGTGTAGAAACGTATGGGAACGTTTGGAAACGTGTGGGAACATGCGGAAAAATGTTGGAAAATGTGGAAACGTGTGGGAATGTGTGGGAACGTGTGGAAAAATGTGGGAACATCTGGTAACATGTGGAAACATGTGGTAAAATGTGGGAACATGTGGGAACATGTGGAAACGTGTGGGAACATGCGGAAACATGTGGAAACATGTGGAAACGTGGGAACGCGTGGAAACGTGTGGAAACGTGTGGGAACATGTGGGAACGTGGAAACATTTGGGAACATGCAGGAACATGCGGGAACATGCGGGAACATGTGGGAACATGTGGAAACGTGTGGGAACATGTGGGAACATGTGGGAACATGTGGGAACAATCTGGGAACATGTGGAAACATGTGGGAACATCTGGGAACATCTGGGAACATCTGGGAACATCTGGGAACATGTGGAAAAATGTGGCAACGTGTGGAAACATTTGGGAACCTGTGGGAACATGTGGGAACATGTGGAAACATGTGGGAACATATAGAAACATGTGGGAACATGTGGGAACATGTGGGAACATGTGGAAACGTGGAAAATGTGAGAACATGTGGGAACATGTGGAAACGTGAGAACATGTGGTATCATGTGGGAACGTGTGGGACCATGTGGGAACATGTGGGAACATGTGGCAACGTGGAAACATGTGGGAAAATGTGGGAACATGCGGGAACGTGTGGGAACGTGTAGGAACGTGTGGTAACGTGTGGAAACGTGTGGGAACATGCGGAAACATGTGGGAACATGTGGAAACGGGTGGGAACGTGTGGGAACATGCGGAAACATGTGGGAACATGCGGAAACATGTGGGAACATGTGGAAACGGGTGGGAACGTGTGGGAACATGCGGAAACATGTGGGAACATGCTGAAACGTGTGGGAACGTGTGGGAACGTGTGGAAACAAGTGGGAACGTGTGGGAACGTGTGGGAACATGTGGGAATGTGGAAAAACTTGGGGACATGCGGGAACATGCGGGAACATGCGAGAAAATGCGGGAACATGTGGGACCGTGTGGGAACATGCGGGAACATGTGGGAACGTGTGGGAACATGTGGGAACATGTGGGAACGTGTGGGAACGTGTGGGAACATGTGGGAACGTGGAAAAACTTGGGGACATGCGGGAACATGCGGGAACATGCGGGAACATGCGGGAACATGCGAGAAAATGCGGGAACATGTGGGAACGTGTGGGAACATGTGGGAACATGTGGGAACATGTGGGAAAATTTGGGAACGTGTGGGAACATGTGGGAACATGTGGGAACATGTGGAAACGTGGGAATGTGTGGAAACATGTGGGAACATGTGGGAAAGTGGAAACATTTGGGAACGTGTGGGAACATGTGGGAACTTGGAAACAAGTGGGAACATGTGGAAACGTGTGGGAACGTGTGGGAACGTTTGAGAACATGTGGGAACGTGGAAAAACTTGGGGACATGCGGGAACATGCGGGAAAATGCGAGAAAATGCGGGAACATGTGGGAACGTGTGGGAACAAGTGGGAACATGTGGGAACGTGTGGGAACATGTGGGAACGTGTGGGAACATGTGGGAACATGCGGGAACATGTGGAAACGTGGGAATGTGTGGAAACATGTGGGAAAATGTGGGAAAGTGGAAACATGTGGGAACGTGTGGGAACATGTGGGAACATGTGGGAACGTTGAAACGTGGGAATATGTGGAAACCTGGAAATCTGGAAACGTGTGGGAACGTGGAAATGTGGGAACATGTGGAAACGTGTGGGAACGTGTGGGAACGTTTGGAAACGTGGAAACGTGTGCGAACATGGAAACATGGGAACATGTGGGAACATGCGGGAACATGTGGAAACGTGTGGGAACGTGTGGGAATGTTAAGAAACGTGGAAAAATGTGGGAACATGTGGGAACGTGTGGGAACATGTGGGAACGTGTGGGAACATGTGGGAACATGCGGGAACATGTGGAAACGTGGGAATGTGTGGAAACATGTGGGAAAATGTGGGAAAGTGGAAACATGTGGGAACGTGTGGGAACATGTGGGAACATGTGGGAACGTTGAAACGTGGGAATATGTGGAAACCTGGAAATCTGGAAACGTGTGGGAACGTGGAAATGTGGGAACATGTGGAAACGTGTGGGAACGTGTGGGAACGTTTGGAAATGTGGAAACGTGTGCGAACATGGAAACATGGGAACATGTGGGAACATGCGGGAACATGTGGAAACGTGTGGGAACGTGTGGGAATGTTAAGAAACGTGGAAAAATGTGGGAACATGTGGGAACGTGTGGGAACATGTGGGAACGTGTGGAAACGTGTGGGAACGTGTAGAAACGTATGGGAACGTTTGGAAACGTGTGGGAACATGCGGAAAAATGTTGGAAAATGTGGAAACGTGTGGGAATGTGTGGGAACGTGTGGAAAAATGTGGGAACATCTGGTAACATGTGGAAACATGTGGTAAAATGTGGGAACATGTGGGAACATGTGGAAACGTGTGGGAACATGCGGAAACATGTGGAAACATGTGGAAACGTGGGAACGCGTGGAAACGTGTGGAAACGTGTGGGAACATGTGGGAACGTGGAAACATTTGGGAACATGCAGGAACATGCGGGAACATGCGGGAACATGTGGGAACATGTGGAAACGTGTGGGAACATGTGGGAACATGTGGGAACATGTGGGAACAATCTGGGAACATGTGGAAACATGTGGGAACATCTGGGAACATCTGGGAACATCTGGGAACATCTGGGAACATGTGGAAAAATGTGGCAACGTGTGGAAACATTTGGGAACCTGTGGGAACATGTGGGAACATGTGGAAACATGTGGGAACATATAGAAACATGTGGGAACATGTGGGAACATGTGGGAACATGTGGAAACGTGGAAAATGTGAGAACATGTGGGAACATGTGGAAACGTGAGAACATGTGGTATCATGTGGGAACGTGTGGGACCATGTGGGAACATGTGGGAACATGTGGCAACGTGGAAACATGTGGGAAAATGTGGGAACATGCGGGAACGTGTGGGAACGTGTAGGAACGTGTGGTAACGTGTGGAAACGTGTGGGAACATGCGGAAACATGTGGGAACATGTGGAAACGGGTGGGAACGTGTGGGAACATGCGGAAACATGTGGGAACATGCGGAAACATGTGGGAACATGTGGAAACGGGTGGGAACGTGTGGGAACATGCGGAAACATGTGGGAACATGCTGAAACGTGTGGGAACGTGTGGGAACGTGTGGAAACAAGTGGGAACGTGTGGGAACGTGTGGGAACATGTGGGAACGTGGAAAAACTTGGGGACATGCGGGAACATGCGGGAACATGCGAGAAAATGCGGGAACATGTGGGACCGTGTGGGAACATGCGGGAACATGTGGGAACGTGTGGGAACATGTGGGAACATGTGGGAACGTGTGGGAACGTGTGGGAACATGTGGGAACGTGGAAAAACTTGGGGACATGCGGGAACATGCGGGAACATGCGGGAACATGCGGGAACATGCGAGAAAATGCGGGAACATGTGGGAACGTGTGGGAACATGTGGGAACATGTGGGAACATGTGGGAAAATTTGGGAACGTGTGGGAACATGTGGGAACATGTGGGAACATGTGGAAACGTGGGAATGTGTGGAAACATGTGGGAACATGTGGGAAAGTGGAAACATTTGGGAACGTGTGGGAACATGTGGGAACTTGGAAACAAGTGGGAATATGTGGAAACCTGGAAATCTGGAAACATGTGGGAACGTGGAAACGTGGAAACGTGGGAACATGTGGAAACGTGTGGGAACGTGTGGGAACGTTTGGAAACGTGGAAACGTGTGCGAACATGGAAACATGGGAACATGTGGGAACATGCGGGAACATTTGGAAACGTGTGGGAACATGCGGAAACATGTGGGAACATGTTGAAACGTGTGGGAACGTGTGGGAACATGCGGAAACATGTGGGAACATGCTGAAACGTGTGGGAACGTGTGGGAACGTGTGGAAACATGTGGGAACATGTGGGAACATGTTGAAACATGTGGGAACGTGTGGGAACGTGTGGGAACGTGTGGAAACGTGTGGGAACGTGTGGGAACGTGTGAGAACATGTGGGAACGTGGAAAAACTTGGGGACATGCGGGAACATGCGGGAAAATGCGAGAAAATGCGGGAACATGTGGGAACGTGTGGGAACAAGTGGGAACATGTGGGAACGTGTGGGAACATGTGGGAACGTGTGGGAACATGTGGGAACATGCGGGAACATGTGGAAACGTGGGAATGTGTGGAAACATGTGGGAAAATGTGGGAAAGTGGAAACATGTGGGAACGTGTGGGAACATGTGGGAACATGTGGGAACGTTGAAACGTGGGAATATGTGGAAACCTGGAAATCTGGAAACGTGTGGGAACGTGGAAATGTGGGAACATGTGGAAACGTGTGGGAACGTGTGGGAACGTTTGGAAACGTGGAAACGTGTGCGAACATGGAAACATGGGAACATGTGGGAACATGCGGGAACATGTGGAAACGTGTGGGAACGTGTGGGAATGTTAAGAAACGTGGAAAAATGTGGGAACATGTGGGAACGTGTGGGAACATGTGGGAACGTGTGGAAACGTGTGGGAACGTGTAAAAACGTATGGGAACGTTTGGAAACGTGTGGGAACATGCGGAAACATGTGGGAAAATGTGGAAACGTGTGGGAAAATGCGGGAACATGTGGGAACGTGTGGGAACATGTGGGAACATGTGGGAACGTGTGGGAAAATTTGGGAACGTGTGGGAACATGTGGGAACATGTGGGAAAGTGGAAACATTTGGGAACGTGTGGGAACATGTGGGAACTTGGAAACATATGGGAATATGTGGAAACCTGGAAATCTGGAAACGTGTGGGAACGTGGGAACGTGGAAACGTGGAAACGTGGGAACATGTGGAAACGTGTGGGAACGTGTGGGAACGTTTGGAAACGTGGAAACGTGTGCGAACATGGAAACATGGGAACATGTGGGAACATGCGGGAACATTTGGAAACGTGTGGGAACGTGTAGGAACGTGTGGGAACGTGTGGAAACGTGTGGGAACATGCGGAAACATGTGGGAACATGTTGAAACGTGTGGGAACGTGTGGGAACATGCGGAAACATGTGGGAACATGCTGAAACGTGTGGGAACGTGTGGAAACATGTGGGAACATGTGGGAACATGTTGAAACATGTGGGAACGTGTGGGAACGTGTGGGAACGTGTGGAAACGTGTGGGAACGTGTGGGAACGTGTGAGAACATGTGGGAACGTGGAAAAACTTGGGGACATGCGGGAACATGCGGGAAAATGCGAGAAAATGCGGGAACATGTGGGAACGTGTGGGAACAAGTGGGAACATGTGGGAACGTGTGGGAACGTGTGGGAACATGTGGGAACGTGTGGGAACATGTGGGAACATGCGGGAACATGTGGAAACGTGGAAATGTGTGGAAACATGTGGGAAAATGTGGGAAAGTGGAAACATGTGGGAACGTGTGGGAACATGTGGGAACATGTGGGAACGTTGAAACGTGGGAATATGTGGAAACCTGGAAATCTGGAAACGTGTGGGAACGTGGAAATGTGGGAACATGTGGAAACGTGTGGGAACGTGTGGGAACGTTTGGAAACGTGGAAACGTGTGCGAACATGGAAACATGGGAACATGTGGGAACATGCGGGAACATGTGGAAACGTGTGGGAACGTGTGGGAATGTTAAGAAACGTGGAAAAATGTGGGAACATGTGGGAACGTGTGGGAACATGTGGGAACGTGTGGGAACGTTGAAACGTGGGAATATGTGGAAACCTGGAAATCTGGAAACGTGTGGGAACGTGGAAATGTGGGAACATGTGGAAACGTGTGGGAACGTGTGGGAACGTTTGGAAACGTGGAAACGTGTGCGAACATGGAAACATGGGAACATGTGGGAACATGCGGGAACATGTGGAAACGTGTGGGAACGTGTGGGAATGTTAAGAAACGTGGAAAAATGTGGGAACATGTGGGAACGTGTGGGAACATGTGGGAACGTGTGGAAACGTGTGGGAACGTGTAGAAACGTATGGGAACATGCGGAAACATGTGGGAAAATGTGGAAACGTGTGGGAAAATGCGGGAACATGTGGGAACGTGTGGGAACATGTGGGAACATGTGGGAACGTGTGGGAAAATTTGGGAACGTGTGGGAACATGTGGGAACATGTGGGAACATGTGGAAACGTGGGAATGTGAAGAAACATGTGGGAACATGTGGGAAAGTGGAAACATTTGGGAACGTGTGGGAACATGTGGGAACTTGGAAACATGTGGGAATTTGTGGAAACCTGGAAATCTGGAAACGTGTGGGAACGTGTAGGAACGTGTGGGAACGTGTGGAAACGTGTGGGAACATGCGGAAACATGTGGGAACATGTTGAAACGTGTGGGAACGTGTGGGAACATGCGGAAACATGTGGGAACATGCTGAAACGTGTGGGAACGTGTGGAAACATGTGGGAACATGTGGGAACGTGTGGGAACGTGTGGGAACGTGTGGAAACGTGTGGGAACTTGTGGGAACGTGTGAGAACATGTGGGAACGTGGAAAAACTTGGGGACATGCGGGAACATGCGGGAAAATGCGAGAAAATGCGGGAACATGTGGGAACGTGTGGGAACAAGTGGGAACATGTGGGAACGTGTGGGAACGTGTGGGAACATGTGGAAACGTGTGGGAACATGTGGGAACATGCGGGAACATGTGGAAACGTTGGAATGTGTGGAAACATGTGGGAAAATGTGGGAAAGTGGAAACATATGGGAACGTGTGGGAACATGTGGGAACATGTGGGAACGTTGAAACGTGGGAATATGTGGAAACCTGGAAATCTGGAAACGTGTGGGAACGTGGAAATGTGGGAACATGTGGAAACGTGTGGGAACGTGTGGGAACGTTTGGAAACGTGGAAACGTGTGCGAACATGGAAACATGGGAACATATGGGAACATGCGGGAACATGTGGAAACGTGTGGGAACGTGTGGGAATGTTAAGAAACGTGGAAAAATGTGGGAACATGTGGGAACGTGTGGGAACATGTGGGAACGTGTGGAAACGTGTTGGAACGTGTAGAAACGTATGGGAACGTTTGGAAACGTGTGGGAACATGCGGAAACATGTGGGAAAATGTGGAAACGTGTGGGAACGTGTGGAAAAATGTGGGAACATCTGGTAACATGTGGAAACATGTGGTAAAATGTGGGAACATGTGGGAACATGTGGAAACGTGTGGGAACATGCAGAAACATGTGGGAACATGTGGAAACGTGGGAACGTGTGGGAACGTGTGGGAACGCGTGGAAACGTGTGGAAACGTGTGGGAACATGTGGGAACGTGGAAACATTTGGGAACATGCAGGAACATGCGGGAACATGCGGGAACATGCGTGAACATGTGGAAACGTGGAAACATGTGGGAACATATGGGAACATGTGGAAACGTGAGAACATGTGGGAACATATGGTAATGTGTGGAATCTTGGAAACATGTGGGAATATATGGAAACATGTGGGAACATGTGGGAATGTGTGGAAACGTGGAAACATGTGGGAACATGTGGAAACATGTGGAAACGTGGAAACATGTGGGAACATATGGGAACATGTGGGAACATGTGGGAACATGTGGGGACGTGTGGGAACATGTGGGAACGTGTGGAAACGTGTGGGAACGTGTAGAAACGTATGGGAACGTGTGGAAACATATGGGAACATGCGGAAACACGTGGGAACATGTGGAAACGTGTGGGAACGTGTGGGAACGTGTGGAAACATGTGGGAACATCTGGGTACATGTGGAAACATGTGGTAAAATGCGGGAACATGTGGAAACGTGTGGGAACGTGTGGAATTGTTTGGGAACATGTGGGAACGTGGAAACTTGTGGGAACATTTGGGAACATGTGGGAACATGTGGAAACATGTGGGAACATGTGGGAACATCTGGGAACATTTGGAAACATGAGGGAACATGTGGAACCATGTGGAAACATGTGGGAATGTTAGGAAACGTGGAAACATGTGGCAACGTGTTGAAACATGTGGGAACATGTGGGAACGTGTTGAAACATGTGGGAACATGTGGTAACATGTGGGAACATCTGGAAACGTCTGGGAACGTGTAGAAACGTGTGGGAATGTGTTGAAACGTGTGGGAACTTGTTGGAACGTGTGGAAATGTGTGGGAACATGCGGAAACATGTGGGAACATGTGGAAAGGTTTGGGAACGTGTGGGAACATGTGGGAACATGTGGGAACATGTGGGAACCTTTGGGAACATGTGGGAACCTGTGGGAACATGTGGGAAAATGATGAAACGTGTGGGAACGAGTGGGAACATGTGGGAACATGTGGGAACATCTGGGAACATGTGGGAACATGTGGAAACGTGTGGGAACGTGTGGGAACATTTGTGAACATGTGTGAACATGTGGGAACATGTGGAAACATGTGGGAACATGTGGAAACGTGGAAACATGTGGGAACATGTGGGGACGTGTGGAAACGTGTGGGAACATGTGGGAACATGTGGGAACGTGTGGGAACCTGTGGGAACGTGTGGGAACGTGTGGAAACATGTGGGAACATGTGGGAACATGGAAACATGTGGAAACATGTGGGAACATGCGGGAACATGTGGAAACGTGTGGGAACATATGGGAACATATGGGAACATGTGGAAACATGTGGAAACATGTGGGAATGTTAAGAAACGTGGAAACATGTGGGAACATGTGGGAATGTGTGGGAACATATGGGAACATGTGGGAACGTGTGGGAACATGTGGGAACGTGTGGAAACGTATGGGAACGTGTGGAAACGAGTGGGAACGTGTAGAAACGTATGGGAACGTTTGGAAACGTGTGGGAACATGCGGAAACATGTGGGAAAATGTGGAAACGTGTGGGAACGTTTGGAAACATGTGGGAACATCTGGTAACATGTGGAAACATCTGGTAAAATGTGGGAACGTGTGGGAACGTGTGGGAACGTGTGGAAACGTGTGGAAACGTGTGGGAACATGTGAGAACATGTGAGAACATGTGGGAACGTCGAAACATTTGGGAACATTTGGGAACATGCGGGAACATGCGTGAACATGTGGGAACATGTGGGAACATGTGGAAACACGTGGGAACTTGTGGGAACATATGGAAACGTGTGGGAACGTGTGGGAACATGTGGGAACATTTGGAAATGTGTGGGAACATGTGGAAACATGTGGGAACATCGGGGAACATGTGGAAACATGTGGGAACATGTGGGAACATCTGGAAATGTGTGGGAACATGTGGAAACATGTGGGAACATGTGGAAACATGTGGGAACATGTGGGAACATATGGGAACACGTGGGAACATGTGGAAACGTGTGGGAACATGTGGGAACATTTGGAAATGTGTTGAACATGCGGAAACATGTGGGAACATGTGGAAACATGTTGGAAAATCTGGGAACATGTGGGAACATGTGGAAACGTGGAAACGTTTGGGAACATGTGGGAACATGTGGGAACATGTGAAACATGTGGAAACATGTGGAAACATGTGGGAACATGTGGAGACGTGTGGGAACGTGTGGGAACATGTGGGAACATCGGGGAACATGTGGAAACCTGTGGGAACATGTGGGAACATGTGGAAATGTGTGGGAACGTTCGGGAACATGTGGAAATTTAGAAACATGTGGAAACATGTGGAAATGTGGGAACATGTGGGAACATGTGGGAACATGTGGAAACGTGGAAACGTGGGAACGTGGAAACATTTGGGAACAAGTGGGAACATGTGGGAACATGTGGCAACATGTGGAATCATTTGGAAACGTGTGGGAACGTTTGGAAAAGTGGGAACATGTGGGAACATGTGGAAACGTGGAAACATATGGGAACATGTGGAAACTTGTGGGAACATGTGGAAACATGTGGGAACATGTGGGAACATGCAGAAACATGCGGGAAAATACGGGAAAATGCGGTAACATGTGGGAACATGTGAAAAAATGTGGGAACATTTGGAAAAGTGTGGGAACATTTTGAAAAGTTTGGGAATGTTTGGGAACTTGGAAACATGTTGGAACATGCGGAAACATGTGGGAACATGCGGAAACATGTGGGCACATGTAGAAACATGTGGAAACGTGTGGGAACATGTGGGAACCTTAGGAAACGTGTGTGAACATTTGGGAACGTGGAAAAATGTGGGAACATGTGGGAACATGCAGAAATATGCGGGATAATACGGGAAAATTTGGGAACATGTGGGAACATGTGGGAACGTGTGGGAACATGTGGAAACATGTGGGAATATTTCGAAAGGTTTGGGAACGTGTGGAAACATGTGGGAACGTGTGGGAACTTGGAAACATGTGGAAACGTGAGAACAAGTGGGAACATGTGGGAATGTTAGGAAACGTGGAAACGTGCGAATATTTGGAAAAATGTGGGAACGTGTGGGAACGTGGAAACGTGGGAACGTGTGGGAACGTGTGGAAAAGTGTGGGAACATGTGGGAACATGTGGGAACATGTGGGAACATGTGGAAACATGTGGGAACATATGGGGACATGTGGAAACGTGGAAACGTTTGGGAACATGTGGGAACATGTGGAAACGTCTGGGAACATGTGGGAACATGTGGGAACATTTGGAAACGTGTGGGAACGTGTGGGAACATGTGGGAACATCGGGGAACATATGGAAACATGTGGGAACATGTGGAAATGTGTGGAAACATGCGGAAACATGTGGGAACATGTGGAAACGTGAGAACATGTGGGAACATGTGGGAACATGTGGGAACATTTTGGGACATGTGGAAACGTGGAAACGTTTGGGAACATGTGGGAACATGTGGAAACATGTGGAAACATGTGGGAACATGTGGAAACGATGGGGAACGTGTGGGAACATGTGGGAACATCGGGGAACATGTGGAAACATGTGGGAACATGTGGGAACATGTGGGAACATGTGGGAACATTTGGGAACATATGGGAACACGTGGGAACATGTGGAAACGTGTGGGAACATGTGGGAACATTTGGAAATGTGTTGAACATGCGGAAACATGTGGGAACATGTGGAAACATGTTGGAAAATCTGGGAACATGTGGGAACATGTGGAAACGTGGAAACGTTTGGGAACATGTGGGAACATGTGGGAACATGTGAAACATGTGGAAACATGTGGAAACATGTGGGAACATGTGGAGACGTGTGGGAACGTGTGGGAACATGTGGGAACATCGGGGAACATGTGGAAACCTGTGGGAACATGTGGGAACATGTGGAAATGTGTGGGAACGTTCGGGAACATGTGGAAATTTAGAAACATGTGGAAACATGTGGAAATGTGGGAACATGTGGGAACATGTGGGAACATGTGGAAACGTGGAAACGTGGGAACGTGGAAACATTTGGGAACAAGTGGGAACATGTGGGAACATGTGGCAACATGTGGAATCATTTGGAAACGTGTGGGAACGTTTGGAAAAGTGGGAACATGTGGGAACATGTGGAAACGTGGAAACATATGGGAACATGTGGAAACTTGTGGGAACATGTGGAAACATGTGGGAACATGTGGGAACATGCAGAAACATGCGGGAAAATACGGGAAAATGCGGTAACATGTGGGAACATGTGAAAAAATGTGGGAACATTTGGAAAAGTGTGGGAACATTTTGAAAAGTTTGGGAATGTTTGGGAACTTGGAAACATGTTGGAACATGCGGAAACATGTGGGAACATGCGGAAACATGTGGGCACATGTAGAAACATGTGGAAACGTGTGGGAACATGTGGGAACCTTAGGAAACGTGTGTGAACATTTGGGAACGTGGAAAAATGTGGGAACATGTGGGAACATGCAGAAATATGCGGGATAATACGGGAAAATTTGGGAACATGTGGGAACATGTGGGAACGTGTGGGAACATGTGGAAACATGTGGGAATATTTCGAAAGGTTTGGGAACGTGTGGAAACATGTGGGAACGTGTGGGAACTTGGAAACATGTGGAAACGTGAGAACAAGTGGGAACATGTGGGAATGTTAGGAAACGTGGAAACGTGCGAATATTTGGAAACATGTGGGAACGTGTGGGAACGTGGAAACGTGGGAACGTGTGGGAACGTGTGGAAAAGTGTGGGAACATGTGGGAACATGTGGGAACATGTGGGAACATGTGGAAACATGTGGGAACATATGGGGACATGTGGAAACGTGGAAACGTTTGGGAACATGTGGGAACATGTGGAAACGTCTGGGAACATGTGGGAACATGTGGGAACATTTGGAAACGTGTGGGAACGTGTGGGAACATGTGGGAACATCGGGGAACATATGGAAACATGTGGGAACATGTGGAAATGTGTGGAAACATGCGGAAACATGTGGGAACATGTGGAAACGTGAGAACATGTGGGAACATGTGGGAACATGTGGGAACATTTTGGGACATGTGGAAACGTGGAAACGTTTGGGAACATGTGGGAACATGTGGAAACATGTGGAAACATGTGGGAACATGTGGAAACGATGGGGAACGTGTGGGAACATGTGGGAACATCGGGGAACATGTGGAAACATGTGGGAACATGTGGGAACATGTGGGAACATGTGGGAACATTTGGGAACATGTGGGAACATGTGGAAACGTGGAAACTTGGAAACATTTGGGTACATTTGGAAACGTGTGGGAACGTTTGGAAAAGTGTGGGCAAGTGTGGGAACTTGTGGGAACGTGGAAACATGTGGGAACATGCGGAAACATGTGGGAACTTGTGGGAACGTGGAAACATGTGGGAACATGCGGAAACATGTGGGAACATGTGGGAACATGTGGGAACATGTGGGAACGTGTGGGAACATGGAAACATGTGGGAACATGCGGAAACATGTGGGAACATGCAGAAACATGCGGGATCATACGGGAACATGCGGGAACATGCGGGAACATGTTGGAACATGTGGGAACGTGTGGGAACATGTGGAAACATGTGGGAACATTTGGAAGCGTGTGGGAACGTTTGGAAACATGTGGAAACGTTAGAACATGTGGGAACATATGGGATTGTGTGGAAACGAGGAAACATATGGGAATGTGTGGAAACAAGGAAATGTGTGCGAATATGTGGAAACATGTGGGAACATGTGGGAACATGCAGAAACATGCGGGAACATGTGAGAACATGCGGGAACATGTGAGAACATGCGGGAACATGTAGGAACATGTGGGAACATTTGGGAACGTGTGGAAACATGTGGGAACGTGTGGGAACGTGGAAACAAGTGGGAACCTGTGGAAACGTGGGAACATGCGCAAACATGTGGGAACATGTGGAAACGTGTGGGAACATACGGGAACATGTGGGAACATGTGGAAATGTGTGGGAACATACGGAAACATGTGGGAACATGTTGAAACGTGAGAACATGTGGGAACATATGGGAATGTGTGGAAATGAGGAAACGTGGGAATATGTGGAAAAATTTGGGAAAATGTGGGAACATGTGGGGACATGTGGGGACATGTGGGGACATGTGGGGACATGTGGGAACGTGTGGGAACTTGTAGAAAATGTGGGAACATGTGGGAACATGTGGACATATATGGGAACATGTGGGAACAAGTAGGAACATGTGGAAACATGTGGGAACACTTGGGAACATGTGGGAACATGTGGAAATGTGTGGAAACGTGTGGGAACATGTGGAAATGTTGAAATATGTGGAAACATGTGGAAATGTGGGAACAAGTGGGAACATGTGGAAACGTGGGAGCGTGGGAACGTGGGAACGTGGGAACATGGGAACATGGTGGAACATGTGGGAACATTTGGAAACGTGTGGGAACATTTGGAAAAGTGTGGTAACGTGTGGGAACGTGTGGGAACGTGTGGGAACGTGGAAACATGTGGGAACATGCGGAAACATGTGGGAACTTGTGGGAACATGTTGGAACATGTGGGAACGTGTGGGAACGTGGAAACATGTGGGATCATGCGAAAACATGTGGGAACATGTGGGAACGTGGAAACAAGTGGAAACGTGAGAACATGTGGGAACATGTGGGAATGTTAGGAAACGTGGAAACGTGCGAATATGTGGAAACATGTGGGAACATGTGGGAACATGCAGAAACATGCTGGAACATATGGGAACATGCGGGAACATGTGGGAACGTGTGGGAACGTGTGGAAACATGTGGAAACGTGTGGGAACGTGGAAACAACTGGGAACATGTGGAAACATGTGGGAACATGCGGAAATATGTGGGAACATGTGGGAACAAGTGGGAACATGCGGGAAAATGTGGAAACGTGTGGGAACGTGTGGGAACGTGTGGAAATGTGGAAACTTATGGAAACATGTGGGAACAAGTGGAAACATGTGGAAACATGTGGAAATTTGGGAACATGTGGGAACATGTTGGAACGTGTGGAAACATGTGGGAACATGAGGAAACATGTGGGAACATGTGGGAACGTGGAAACATGTGGGAACATGTGGGCACATGTGGGAATATATGGAAACGTGGAAACATGTGGAAACATGTGGGAACATGTGGAAACGTGTGGGAACGTGTGAGAACGTGTGGGAACGTGTGGGAACATGTGGGAACACGTGGGAACATGTGGGAACTTGTGGGAACATGTTGGAACATGTGGGAACGTGTGGGAACGTGGAAACATGTGGGATCATGCGAAAACATGTGGGAACATGTGGGAACGTGGAAACATGTGGAAACGTGAGAACATGTGGGAACATGTGGGAATGTTAGGAAACGTGGAAACGTGCGAATATGTGGAAACATGTGGGAACATGTGGGAACATGCAGAAACATGCGGGAACATATGGGAACATGCGGGAACATGTGGGAACGTGTGGGAACATGTGGAAACATGTGGAAACGTGTGGGAACGTGGAAACAACTGGGAACATGTGGAAACATGTGGGAACATGCGGAAATATGTGGGAACATGTGGGAACAAGTGGGAACATGTGGGAACATGTGGAAACGTGTGGGAACGTGTGGGAACATGTGGGAACATGTGGGAAATGTGTGGGAACGTGTGGGAATGTGTGGGAACGTTTGGAAACGTGGAAACTTGTGGAAACTTGTGGAAACATGTGGGAACATGTGGAAACATGTGGAAACATGTGGAAAAGTGGGTACATGTGGGAACATGTGGGAACATGTTGGAACATGTGGAAACGTGGAAACATGTGGAAACATGTGGGAACATGTGGAAACATGTAGGAACATGCAGAAACATGCGGGAACATACGGGAACATGCGGGAACATATGGAAACATGTGGAAACATGTGGGAACATGTGGGAACGTGTGGGAACATGGAAACATGTGGGAACATGCAGAAACATGAGGGAACATACTGGAACGTGCGGCAACATGCGGGAACATATGGAAACATATGGAAACATGTGGGAACATGTGGGAACGTGTGGGAACATGGAAACATGTGGGAACATGCAGAAACATGCGGGAACATGTGGGAACATGTGGGAACGTGCGGGAACATGCGGGAACATGTGGAAACATGCGGAAACATGTGGGAACATGTGGGCACATGTGGGAATGTGTGGAAACGTGGAAACATGTGGGAATATGTGGGAACGTGTGGGAACATGTGCAAACGTGTGGGAACGTGTGGGAACGTGTGGGAACATGTGGGAACACGTGGGAACATGTGGGAACATCGGGGAATATGTGCGAACATGTGAAAACATGTGGGAAATGTGTGGGAACGTGTGGGAAAGTGTGGGAACGTGTGGAAACGTGGTAACTTGTGGAAACATGTGGGAACATGTGGAAACATGTGGAAACATGTGGAAATGTGGGAACATGTGGGAACATGTGGGAACATGTGGAAACATTTGGGAACATGAGAAAACATTTGGGAACATGTGGGAACGTGGAAACGTGGGAACATATGGGCACATGTGGGAATGTATAGAAACGTGGAAACATGTGGGAATATATTTGGAACATGTGGGAACATGTGGAAACGTGTGGCAATGTTTGGGAACGTGTTGGAACGTGTGGGAACGTGTGGGAACGTGTGGGAACATTTGGAAATGTGTGGAAACATGTGGGAACATGTGGAAAATGTGGGAACATGTGGGAACATGTGGGAACATATGGGAACACGTGGGAACATGTGGAAACGTGTGGGAACATGTGGGAACATTTGA
Source organism: Odontesthes bonariensis (assembly GCF_027942865.1). Classification (NCBI taxonomy): domain Eukaryota; kingdom Metazoa; phylum Chordata; class Actinopteri; order Atheriniformes; family Atherinopsidae; genus Odontesthes; species Odontesthes bonariensis. The sequence goes on along the minus strand of NC_134522.1, from coordinate 36,750,077 downwards.
AAATGTGTTGAACATGCGGAAACATGTGGGAACATGTGGAAACATGTTGGAAAATCTGGGAACATGTGGGAACATGTGGAAACGTGGAAACGTTTGGGAACATGTGGGAACATGTGGGAACATGTGAAACATGTGGAAACATGTGGAAACATGTGGGAACATTTGGAGACGTGTGGGAACGTGTGGGAACATGTGGGAACATCGGGGAACATGTGGAAACGTGTGGGAACATGTGGGAACATGTGGAAATGTGTGGGAACGTTCGGGAACATGTGGAAATTTAGAAACATGTGGAAACATGTTGAAATGTGGGAACATGTGGGAACATGTGGGAACATGTGGAAACGTGGAAACGTGGGAACGTGGAAACATTTGGGAACAAGTGGGAACATGTGGGAACATGTGGCAACATGTGGAATCATTTGGAAACGTGTGGGAACGTTTGGAAAAGTGGGAACATGTGGGAACATGTGGAAACGTGGAAACATGTGGGAACATGTGGAAACTTGTGGGAACATGTGGAAACATGTGGGAACATGTGGGAACATGCAGAAACATGCGGGAAAATACGGGAAAATGCGGGAACATGTGGGAACATGTGAAAAAATGTGGGAACATTTGGAAAAGTGTGGGAACATTTTGAAAAGTTTGGGAATGTTTGGGAACTTGGAAACATGTTGGAACATGCGGAAACATGTGGGCACATGTAGAAACATGTGGAAACGTGTAGGAACATGTGGGAACGTTTGGAAACGTGTGTGAACATTTGGGAACGTGGAAAAATGTGGGAACATGTGGGAACATGCAGAAATATGCGGGATAATACGGGAAAATTTGGGAACATGTGGGACCATGTGGGAACATGTGGGAACGTGTGGGAACATGTGGAAACATGTGGGAATATTTCGAAACGTTTGGGAACGTGTGGAAACATGTGGGAACGTGTGGGAACTTGGAAACATGTGGAAACGTGAGAACAAGTGGGAACATGTGGGAATGTTAGGAAACGTGGAAACGTGCGAATATGTGGAAACATGTGGGAACGTGTGGGAAGGTGGAAACGTGGGAACGTGTGGGAACGTGTGGAAAAGTGTGGGAACATGTGGGAACATGTGGGAACATGTGGGAACATGTGGAAACATGTGGGAACATATGGGGACATGTGGAAACGTGGAAACGTTTGGGAACATGTGGGAACATGTGGAAACGTCTGGGAACATGTGGGAACATGTGGGAACATTTGGAAACGTGTGGGAACGTGTGGGAACATGTGGGAACATCGGGGAACATGTGGAAACATGTGGGAACATGTGGAAATGTGTGGAAACATGCGGAAACATGTGGGAACATGTGGAAACGTGAGAACATGTGGGAACATGTGGGAACATGTGGGAACATTTTGGGACATGTGGAAACGTGGAAACGTTTGGGAACATGTGGGAACATGTGGAAACATGTGGAAACATGTGGGAACATGTGGAAACATGTGAGAACATGTGGAAACGATGGGGAACGTGTGGGAACATGTGGGAACATCGGGGAACATGTGGAAACATGTGGGAACATGTGGGAACATTTGGGAACATGTGGGAACATGTGGAAACGTGGAAACTTGGAAACATTTGGGAACATTTGGAAGCGTGTGGGAACGTTTGGAAAAGTGTGGGCACGTGTGGGAACTTGTGGGAACGTGGAAACATGCGGAAACATGTGGGAACATGTGGGAACATGTGGGAACATGTGGGAACATGTGGGAACATGTGGGAACGTGTGGGAACATGGAAACATGTGGGAACATGCGGAAACATGTGGGAACATGCAGAAACATGCGGGATCATACGGGAACATGCGGGAACATGTGAGAACAAGCGGGAACATGTGGGAACATGTGGGAACATCGGGGAACATGTGGAAACATGTGGGAACATGTGGAAATGTGTGGGAACGTGTGGGATAATGTGGAAACGTGTGGGAACATGTGGGAACACGTGGGAACATGTGGGAACATCGGGGAACATGTGGAAACATATGGAAACATTTGGAAATGTGGGAACATTTTGGAACATGTGGAAACGTGGAAACATGTGGAAATGTGGGAACATGTGGGAACATGTGGGAACATGTGGAAACATGTGGGAACATGAGGAAACATGTGGGAACATGTGGGAACGTGGAAACATGTGGGAACATGTGGGCACATGTGGGAATGTATGGAAATGTGGAAACGTGGGAATATGTGGGAACGTGTGGGAACTTGGAAACGTTGGAACGTGTGGGAATGTGTGGAAACGTGTGGGAACATTTGGGAACATGTGGGAACATGTGGGAACATGTGGGAACATGTGGAAACACGTGGGAACATGTGGGAACATTTGGGGACATGTGGAAACGTGGAAACATTTGGGAACATGTGGAAATGTGGGAACGTGTGGGAACATGTGGAAACGTGTGCAAACGTGTGGGAACGTGTGGGAACATTTGGGAACACGTGGGAACATGTGGGAACATCGGGGAACATGTGGGAACATGCAGAAACATGCGGGAACATATGGGAACATGCGGGAACATGTGGGAACATGCGGGAATATGTGGGAACATGTGGGAACGTGTGGAAACATGTGGAAACGTGTGGGAACGTGGAAACAACTAGGAACATGTGGAAACATGTGGGAACATGCGGAAATATGTGGGAACATGTGGGAACAAGTGGGAACATGTGTGAACATGTGGAAACGTGTGGGAACGTGTGGGAACATGTGGGAACATGTGGGAAATGTGTGGGAACGTGTGGGAATGTGTGGAAACATGTAGAAACATGTGGAAATGTGGGAACATGTGGGAACATGTTGGAACATGTGGAAACGTGGAAACATGTGGGAACATGTGGAAACATGTGGAAATGTGGGAACATTTGGGAACATGTTGGAACATGTGGAAACATGGAAACATGTGGAAACATGTGGAAACATGTGGGAACATGTGGAAACATGTAGGAACATGTGGAAACATGTGGGAACATGTGGGAACGTGTGGGAACATGGAAACATGTGGGAACATGCAGAAACATGTGGGAACATACGGGAACGTGCGTCAACATGCGGGAACATGTGGAAACATGTGGAAACATGTGGGAACATGTGGGCACATGTGGGAATGTGTGGAAACGTGGAAACATGTGGGATTATGTGGGAACGTGTGGGAACATGTGCAAACGTGTGGGAACGTGTGGGAACACGTGGGAACATGTGGGAACATCGGGGAACATGTGCGAACATGTGGAAACATGTGGGAAATGTGTGGGAACGTGTGGGAAAGTGTGGGAACGTGTGGGAACATGTGGAAACGTGGAAACTTGTGGAAACATGTGGGAACATGTGGAAACATGTGGAAACATGTGGAAATGTGGGAACATGTGAGAACATGTGGGAACATGTGGAAACATGTGGGAACATGAGGAAACATGTGGGAACATGTGGGAACGTGGAAACATGTGGGAACATGTGGGCACATGTGGGAATGTATGGAAACGTGGAAACATGTGGGAATATGTGGGAACATGTGGGAACATGTGGAAACGTGTGGGAACGTGTGGGAACGTGTGGGAACATGTGGGAACACGTTGGAACATGTGGGAACATCGGGGAACATGTGGAAACATGTGGGAACATGTGGAAATGTGTGGGAACGTGTGGGATAATGTGGAAACGTGTGGGAACATGTGGGAACACGTGGGAACATGTGGGAACATCGGGGAACATGTGGAAACATAAGGAAACATTTGGAAATGTGGGAACATTTTGGAACATGTGGAAACGTGGAAACATGTGGAAATGTGGGAACATGTGGGAACATGTGGGAACATTTGGAAACATGTGGGAACATGAGGAAACATGTGGGAACATGTGGGAACGTGGAAACATGTGGGAACATGTGGGCACATGTGGGAATGTATGGAAATGTGGAAACGTGGGAATATGTGGGAACATGTGGGAACTTGTGGAAATGTGGGAACATGTGGGAACATGTTGGAACATGTGGAAACGTGGAAACATGTGGGAACATGTGGAAACATGTGGAAACATGTGGAAACATGTGGAAACATGTGGAAATGTGGGAACATGTGGGAACATGTTGGAACATGTGGAAACATGGAAACATGTGGAAACATGTGGAAACATGTGGGAACATGTGGAAACATGTAGGAACATGTGGAAACATGTGGGAACATGTGGGAACGTGTGGGAACATGGAAACATGTGGGAACATGCAGAAACATGTGGGAACATACGGGAACGTGCGTGAACATGCGTGAACATGTGGAAACATGTGGAAACATGTGGGAACATGTGGGCACATGTGGGAATGTGTGGAAACGTGGAAACATGTGGGAATATGTGGGAACGTGTGGGAACATGTGCAAACGTGTGGGAACGTTTGGGAACGTGTGGGAACATGTGGGAACACGTGGGAACAAGTGGGAACATCGGGGAACATGTGCGAACATTTGGAAACATGTGGGAAATGTGTGGGAACGTGTGGGTAGGTGTGGGAACGTGTGGGAATATGTGGAAACGTGGAAACTTGTGGAAATGTGGGAACATGTGGGAACATGTGGGAACATGTGGAAACATGTGGGAACATGAGGAAACATGTGGGAACATGTGGGAACGTGGAAACATGTGGGAACATGTGGGCACATGTGGGAATGTATGGAAACGTGGAAACATGTGGGAATATGTGGGAACATGTGGGAACATGTGGAAACGTGTGGGAACATGTGGGAACGTGTGGGAACGTTTGGGAACGTGTGGGAACGTGTGGGAACATGTGGGAACGTGGAAACATGTGGGAACATATGGGCACATGTGGGAATGTATGGAAACATTGAAACATGTGGGAATATATGGGAACATGTGGGAACAGGTGGAAACATGTGGGAACATGTGGGAACATGTGGGAACATGTGGAAACTTTTTGGAACATGTGGAAATGTGTGGGAACGTGTGGGAACATGTGGAAACGTGGAAACATGTGGAAACATGTGGAAACATTTGGAAACGTGTGGGAACTTATGGATAAATGTGGGAACGTGTGGGAACGTATAAACATGTGGGAACATGAGGAAACATGTGGGAACATGTGGGAACGTGGAAACATTTGGGAACATGTGGGCACATGTGGGAATGTGTGGAAACGTGGAAACGTGGGAATATGTGGGAACGTGTGGGAACATGTGGAAACGTGTGAGAACATGTGGGAACGAGTGGGAACATGTGGGAACACGTGGGAACATGTGGGAACATCGGGGAACATGTGGAAACATGTGGAAACATTTGGAAATGTGGGAACATGTGGGAACATGTGGAAACATGAGAACATGTGGGAACATATGGGAATATGTGGAAACGAGGAAACATGTGGGAATATATGGAAATGTGTGGGAACGTGTGGAAACATGTGGAAACGTGAGAACATGTGGGAACTTATGGGAATGTGTGGAAACGAGGAAACATGTGGGAACGAGTGGGAACTTGTAGAAACATGTGGGAACATGTGGGAACATCTGAGAACATGTGGGAACAGGTGGAAACATGTGGGAACATGTGGGAACATGTGGGAACATGTGGAAACTTGGAAATGTTTGGGAACATGTGGGAACATGTGGGAACGTGTGGGAACGTGTGGGAACGTGTGGGTACGTGTGGGAACATGTGGGAACACATGGGAACATGTCGGAACATCGGGGAACATGTGGAAACATGTGGGAACATGTGGAAATGTGTGGGAACGTGTGGAAACATGTGGAAACGTGAGAACATGTGGGAACTTATGGGAATGTGTGGAAACGAGGAAACATGTGGGAATATGTGGGAACGTGTGGGAACATGTGGAAACGTGTGGGAACATGTGGGAACGTGTGGGAACATGTGGGAACACGTGGGAACATCGGGGAACATGTGGAAACATGTGGAAACATGTGGAAACATGTGGAAACATTTGGAAATGTGGGAACATGTGGGAACATGTGGAAACGTGGAAACATGTGGGAACATGTGGAAACGTGAGAACATGTGGGAACATATGGGAATGTGTGGAAACGAGGAAACATGTGGGAATATGTGGAAACATGTGGGAAAATGTGGGAACATGTGGGGACATTTTGGAACGTTTGGGAACTTGTAGAAACATGTGGGAACATGTGGGCACATCTGAGAACATGTGGGAACATGTGGGAACATGTGGGAACATATGGGAACATGTGGAAGCGTGGAAACGTTTGGGAACATGTGGGAACATATGGAAACATGTGGAAACATGTGGGAACATGTGGAAACATGTGGGAACATGTGGAAACGTGTGGGAACATGTGGGAACATCGGGGAACATGTGGAAACATGTGGGAACATGTGGAAATGTGTGGGAACATGTGGAAACGTGAGAACATGTGGAAACATGTGGAAACTTTTTGAAATGTGGGAACATTTGGGAACATGTGGGAACATGTGGGAACATGTGGGAACATGTAGAAACGTGGAAACATGTGGGAACATTTGGAAACATGTGGGAACATGTGGGAACATGTGGAAACATTTTGGAACGTGTGGGAACTTGGAAACGTTGGAACGTGTGGTAATGTGTGGAAACGTGTGGGAACATGTGGGAACATGTGGGAACATGTGGAAACACGTGGGAACATGTGGGAACATGTGGGGACATGTGGAAACGTGGAAACATTTGGGAACATGTGGAAATGTGGGAACGTGTGGGAACGTGTGGGAACATTTGGGAACACGTGGGAACATGTGGGAACATCGGGGAACATGTGGGAACATGCAGAAACATGCGGGAACATATGGGAACATGCGGGAACATGTGGGAACATGCGGGAACATGTGGGAACATGTGGGAACGTGTGGAAACATGTGGAAACGTGTGGGAACGTGGAAACAACTAGGAACATGTGGAAACATGTGGGAACATGCGGAAATATGTGGGAACATGTGGGAACAAGTGGGAACATGTGGGAACATGTGGAAACGTGTGGGAACGTGTGGGAACATGTGGGAACATGTGGGAAATGTGTGGGAACGTGTGGGAATGTGTGGAAACATGTGGAAACATGTGGAAATGTGGAAACATATGGGAACATGTTGGAACATGTGGAAACGTGGAAACATATGGGAACATGTGGAAACATGTGGAAACATGTGGAAATGTGGGAACATGTGGGAACATGTTGGAACATGTGGAAACATGGAAACATGTGGAAACATGTGGAAACATGTGGGAACATGTGGAAACATATAGGAACATGTGGAAACATGTGGGAACATGTGGGAACGTGTGGGAACATGGAAACATGTGGGAACATGCAGAAACATGTGGAAACATACGGGAACGTGCGTGAACATGCGGGAACATGTGGAAACATGTGGAAACATGTGGGAACATGTGGGCACATGTGGGAATGTGTGGAAACGTGGACACATGTGGGAATATTTGGGAACGTGTGGGAACATGTGCAAACGTGTGGGAACGTGTGGGAACGTGTGGGAACATGTGGGAACACTTGGGAACATGTGGGAACATCGGGGAACATGTGCGAACATGTGGAAACATGTGGGAAATGTGTGGGAACGTGTGGGAAAGTGTGGGAACGTGTGGGAACATGTGGAAACGTGGAAACTTGTGGAAACATGTGGGAACATGTGGAAACATGTGGAAACATGTGGAAATGTGGGAACATGTGGGAACATGTGGGAACATGTGGAAACATGTGGGAACATGAGGAAACATGTGGGAACATGTGGGAACGTGGAAACATGTTGGAACATATGGGCACATGTGGGAATGTATGGAAACGTGGAAACATGTGGGAATATGTGGGAACATGTGGGAACATGTGGAAACGTGTGGGAACGTGTGGGAACGTGTGGGAACGTGTGGGAACATGTGGGAACACGTGGGAACATGTGGGAACCTCGGGGAACATGTGGAAACATGTGGGAACATGTGGAAATGTGTGGGAACATGTGGGAACATGTGGAAACGTGTGGGAACATGTGGGAACACGTGGGAACATGTGGGAACATCGGGGAACATGTGGAAACATGTGGAAACATTTGCAAATGTGGGAACATTTTGGAACATGTGGAAACGTGGAAACATGTGGAAATGTGGGAACATGTGGGAACATGTGGGAACATGTGGAAACATGTGGGAACATGAGGAAACATGTGGGAAAATGTGGGAACGTGGAAACATGTGGGAACATGTGGGCACATGTGGGAATGTATGGAAACGTGGAAACATGTGGAAACATGTGGAAACATTTGGAAACGTGTGGGAACTTATGGATAAATGTGGGAACGTGTGGGAACGTATAAACATGTGGGAACATGAGGAAACACGTGGGAACATGTGGGAACGTGGAAACATTTGGGAACATGTGGGCACATGTGGGAATGTGTGGAAACGTGGAAACATGTGGGAATATGTGGGAACGTGTGGGAACATGTGGAAACGTGTGGGAACATGTGGGAACTTGTGGGAACTTGTGGGAGCACGTGGGAACATGTGGGAACATCGGGGAACATGTGGAAACATGTGGAAACATTTGGAAATGTGGGAAAATGTGGGAACATGTGGAAACGTGGAAACATGTGGGAACATGTGGGAACATGTGGAAACGTGAGAACATGTGGGAACATATGGGAACATGTGGAAATGTGTCGGAACGTGTGGGAACATGTGGAAACGTGGAAACATGTGGGAACATGTGGGAACATGTGGAAACGTCGAAACATATGGGACCATGTGGAAACATGTGGGAACATGTGGGAACATGTGGAAACATGTGGGAACATGTGGGAACATGCAGAAACATGCGGGAACATACGGGAACATGCGGGAACATTTGGGAACATGTGGAAACATGTGGGAACATTTGGAAACGTGTGGGAACGTTTTGATAAGTGTGGGAATGTTTGGGAACGTGGAAACATTTGGCAACATGCAGAAACATGTGGGCACATGTGGGAACATGTGGAAACGTGTGGGAACATGTGGAAACGTGTGGGAACATGTGGAAACGTGTGGGAACATGTGGGAACGTGTGGAAAAGTGTGTGAACATTTGGGAACGTGGAAACATGTGGCAACATGTGGGAACATTCAGAAATATGCGGGATCATACGGGAACATGCGGGAACATGCGGGAACGTGTGGGAACATGTGGGAACGTGTGGGAACATGTGGAAATATGTGGGAACATTTCGAAACGTGTGGGAACGTGTGGGAAGATGGAAACATGTGGGAACATGCAGAAACATGTGGAAACATGTGGGAACATTTCGAAACGTGTGGGAACGTGTGGGAACGTGGAAACATGTGGAAACGTGAGAACATGTGGGAACATATGGGAATGTGTGGAAACGAGGAAACATGTGGGAATATGTGGAAACATGTGGGAAAATTTGGGAACATGTGGGGACATGTGGGAACGTGTGGGAACTTGTGGAAACGTGTGGGAACATTTGGGAACGTGTGGGAACATGTGGGAACATGTGGGAACATGTGGGAACATGTGGGGACACTTGAAAACGTGGAAACGTTTGGGAACATGTTGGAACATGTGGAAACATTTGGAAACATGTGGAAACATGTGGGAACATGTGGAAACGTGTGGGAACGAGTGGGAACATGTGGGAACACCTGGGAACATGTGGGAACATCGGGGAACACGTGGGAACATGTGGGAACATCGGGGAATATGTGGAAACATGTGGGAACATGTGGGAACATGTGGGAACATGTGGAAATGTGTGGGAACATGTGGAAATGTGGACACATGTGGAAACATGTGGAAATGTGGGAACATGTGGGAACATGTGGGAACATGTGGAAACTTGGAAACATTTGGGAACATGTGGGAACATGTGGGAACATTTGGAAACGTGTGGGAACGTTTGGAAAAGTGTGGGAACATGTGGGAACTTGTGGGAACGTGGAAACATGTGGGAACATGCGGAAACATGCGGGAACATGCAGAAACATGCAGGATCATACGGGAACATGCGGGAACATGGGGGAACATGTGGGAACATGTGGGAACATGCGGGAACGTGTGGGAACATGTGGAAACATGTGGGAACATTTGGAAACGTGTGGGAACGTGTGGAAACATGTGGAAACGTGAGAACATGTGGGAACATATGGGAATGTGTGGAAACGAGGAAACATATGGGAATGTGTGGAAACGAGGAAATGTGTGCGAATATGTGGAAACATGTGGGAACATGTGAGAACATGCGGGAACATGTAGGAACATGTGGGAACGTGTGGGAACGTGTGGAAACATGTGGGAACGTGTGGGAACGTGGAAACAAGTTGGGAACCTGTGGAAACATGTGGGAACATGCGGAAACATGTTGGAACATGTGGAAACGTGTGGGAACATGCGGGAACATGTGGGAACATGTGGAAATGTGTGGGAACATGCGGAAACATGTGGGAAAATGTTTAAACGTGAGAACATGTGGGAACATATGGGAATGTGTGGAAACGAGGAAACACGTGGGAATATGTGGAAACATGTGGGCAAATGTGGGAACATGTGGGGACATGTGGGAACGTGTGGGAACTTGTAGAAACGTGTGGGAACATGTGGGAACATGTAGGAACATGTGCAAACATGTGGGAACATGTGGGAACGTGTGGGAACATGGAAACATGAGGGAACATGCAGAAACATGCGGGAACATACGGGAACGTGCGGGAACATGCGGGAACATGTGGAAACATGTGGAAACATGTGGAACATGTGGGCACATGTGGGAATGTGTGGAAACGTGGAAACATGTGGGAATATGTGGGAACGTGTGGGAACATGTGCAAACGTTTGGGAACGTGTGGGAACGTGTGGGAACATGTGGGAACACGTGGGAACATGTGGGAACATCGGGGAACATGTGCGAACATGTGGAAACATGTGGGAAATGTGTGGGAACATGTGGGAAAGTGTGGGAACGTGTGGGAACGTTTGGGAACGTGTGGAAACGTGGAAACTTGTGGAAACATGTAGGAACATGTGGAAACATGTGGAAACATGTGGAAATGTGGGAACATGTGGAAACTTGGAAACATTTGGGAACATGTGGGAACATGTGGGAACATTTGGAAACGTGTGGGAACGTTTGGAAAAGTGTGGGAACTTGTGGGAACTTGTGGGAACGTGGAAACATGTGGGAACATGCGGAAACATGCGGGAACATGCAGAAACATGCAGGATCATACGGGAACATGCGGGAACATGGGGGAACATGTGGGAACATGTGGGAACATGTGGGAACGTGTGGGAACATGTGGAAACATGTGGGAACATTTGGAAACGTGTGGGAACGTGTGGAAACATGTGGAAACGTGAGAACATGTGGGAACATATGGGAATGTGTGGAAACGAGGAAACATATGGGAATGTGTGGAAACGAGGAAATGTGTGCGAATATGTGGAAACATGTGGGAACATGTGAGAACATGCGGGAACATGTAGGAACATGTGGGAACGTGTGGGAACGTGTGGAAACATGTGGGAACGTGTGGGAACGTGGAAACAAGTTGGGAACCTGTGGAAACATGTGGGAACATGCGGAAACATGTTGGAACATGTGGAAACGTGTGGGAACATGCGGGAACATGTGGGAACATGTGGAAATGTGTGGGAACATGCGGAAACATGTGGGAAAATGTTTAAACGTGAGAACATGTGGGAACATATGGGAATGTCTGGAAACGAGGAAACACGTGGGAATATGTGGAAACATGTGGGCAAATGTGGAAACATGTGGGGACATGTGGGAACGTGTGGGAACTTGTAGAAACGTGTGGGAACATGTGGGAACATGTAGGAACATGTGCAAACATGTGGGAACATGTGGGAACGTGTGGGAACATGGAAACATGAGGGAACATGCAGAAACATGCGGGAACATACGGGAACGTGCGGGAACATGCGGGAACATGTGGAAACATGTGGAACATGTGGGCACATGTGGGAATATGTGGAAACGTGGAAACATGTGGGAATATGTGGGAACGTGTGGGAACATGTGCAAACGTTTGGGAACGTGTGGGAACGTGTGGGAACATGTGGGAACACGTGGGAACATGTGGGAACATCGGGGAACATGTGCGAACATGTGGAAACATGTGGGAAATGTGTGGGAACATGTGGGAAAGTGTGGGAACGTGTGGGAACGTGTGGGAACGTGTGGAAACGTGGAAACTTGTGGAAACATGTAGGAACATGTGGAAACATGTGGAAACATGTGGAAATGTGGGAACATGTGGGAACATGTTGGAACATGTGGAAACATGTGGGAACTTGAGGAAACATGTAGGAACATGTGGGAACGTGGAAACATGTGGGAACATGTGGGCACATGTGGGAATGTATGGAAACGTGGAAACATGTGGGAATATGTGGGAACATGGGGGAACATGTGGAAACGTGTGGAAACGTGTGGGAACGTGTGGGAACGTTTGGGAACGTGTGGGAACGTGTGGGAACATGTAAGAACACGTGGGAACATGTGGGAACATCGGGGAACATGTGGAAACATGTGGAAACATGTAGGAAATGTGTGGGAACATGTGGGAACGTGTGGGAATGTGTGGGAACGTGTGGAAACGTGGAAAATTTTGGAAACATGTGGGAACATGTGGAAACATGTGGAAACATGTGGAAATGTGGGAACATGTGGGAACATGTGGGAACATGTGGAAACATGTGGGAACATGAGGAAACATGTGGGAACATATGGGAATATGTGGAAACGAGGAAACATGTGGGAATATATGGATACATGTGGGAAAATGTGGGAACATGTGGGGACATGTGGGAACGTGTGGGAACTTGTAGAAACATGTGGGAACATGTGGGAACATCTGAGAACATGTGGGAACATTTGGAAACATGTGGGAACATGTGGGAACATGTGGGAACATGTGGAAACATGTGGAAACATGTGGAAACGTGTGGGAACATGTGGGAACATCGGGGAACATGTGGAAACATGTGGGAACATGTGGAAATGTGTCGGAACGTGTGGGAACATGTGGAAACGTGGAAACATGTGGGAACATGTGGGAACATGTTTAAACGTCGAAACATATGGGACCATGTGGAAACATGTGGGAACATGTGGGAACATGCAGAAACATGCGGGAACATACGGGAACATGCGGGAACATGTGGGAACATGTGGAAACATGTGGGAACATTTGGAAACGTGTGGGAACGTTTTGATAAGTGTGGGAATGTTTGGGAACGTGGAAACATTTGGCAACATGCAGAAACATTTGGGCACATGTGGGAACATGTGGAAACGTGTGGGAACATGTGGGAACGTGTGGAAAAGTGTGTGAACATTTGGGAACGTGGAAACATGTGGCAACATGTGGGAACATTCAGAAATATGCGGGATCATACGGGAACATGCGGGAACATGCGGGAACGTGTGGGAACATGTGGGAACGTGTGGGAACATGTGGAAACATGTGGGAACATTTCGAAACGTGTGGGAACGTGTGGGAACGTGGAAACATGTGGAAACGTGAGAACATGTGGGAACATATGGGAATGTGTGGAAACGAGGAAACATGTGGGAATATGTGGATACATTTGGGAAAATTTGTGAACATGTGGGGACATATGGGAACGTGTGGGAACTTGTGGAAACGTGTGGGAACATGTGGGAACGTGTGGGAACATGTGGGAACATGTGGGAACATGTGGGAATATGTGGAAACGAGGAAACATGTGGTAATATGTGGAAACATGTGGGAAAATTTGGGAACATGTGGGGACATGTGGGAACGTGTGGGAACTTGTGGAAACGTGTGGGAACATGTGGGAACGTGTGGGAACATGTGGGAACATGTGGGAACATTTCGAAACGTGTGGGAACGTGTGGGAACGTGGAAACATGTGGAAACGTGAGAACATGTGGGAACATATGGGAATGTGTGGAAACGAGGAAACATGTGGGAATATGTGGATACATGTGGGAAAATTTGGGAACATGTGGGGACATGTGGGAACGTGTGGGAACTTGTGGAAACGTGTGGGAACATGTGGGAACGTGTGGGAACATGTGGGAACATGTGGGAACATGTGGGGACACTTGGAAACTTGGAAACGTTTGTGAACATGTTGGAACATGTGGAAACATTTGGAAACATGTGGAAACATGTGGGAACATGTGGAAACGTGTGGAAACGTGTGGGAACATGTGGGAACACGTGGGAACATGTGGGAACATCGGGGAACACGTGGGAACATGTGGGAACATCGGGGAATATGTGGAAACATGTGGGAACATGTGGGAACATGTGGGAACATGTGGAAATGTGTGGGAACATGTGGAAATGTGGAAATGTGGAAACATGTGGAAACATGTGGAAATGTGGGAACATGTGGGAACATGTGGAAACTTGGAAACATTTGGGAACATGTGGGAACATGTGGGAACATTTGGAAACGTGTGGGAACGTTTGGAAAAGTGTGGGAACATGTGGGAACTTGTGGGAACGTGGAAACATGTGGGAACATGCGGAAACATGCGGGAACATGCAGAAACATGCGGGATCATACGGGAACATGCGGGAACATGGGGGAACATGTGGGAACATGTGGGAACGTGTGGGAACATGTGGAAACATGTGGGAACATTTGGAAACGTGTGGGAACGTGTGGAAACATGTGGAAACGTGAGAACATGTGGGAACATATGGGAATGTGTGGAAACGAGGAAACATATGGGAATGTGTGGAAACGAGGAAATGTGTGCGAATATGTGGAAACATGTGGAAACATGTGGGAACATGCAGAAACATGCGGGAACATGTGAGAACATGCGGGAACATGTAGGAACATGTGGGAACGTGTGGGAACGTGGAAACAAGTGGGAACCTGTGGAAACATGTGGAAACATGCGGAAACATGTGGGAACATGTGGAAACGTGTGGGAACATGCGGGAACATGTGGGAACATGTGGAAATGTGTGGGAACATGCGGAAACATGTGGGAACATGTTTAAACGTGAGAACATGTGGGAACATATGGGAATGTGTGGAAACGAGGAAACGAGGAAACACGTGGGAATATGTGGAAACATGTGGGCAAATGTGGGAACATGTGGGGACATGTGGGAACGTGTGGGAACTTGTAGAAACGTGTGGGAACATGTGGGAACATGTAGGAACATGTGCAAACATGTGGGAACATGTGGGAACGTGTGGGAACATGTAAACATGAGGGAACATGCAGAAACATGCGGGAACATACGGGAACGTGCGGGAACATGCGGGAACATGTGGAAACATGTGGAAACATGTGGAACATGTGGGCACATGTGGGAATGTGTGGAAACGTGGAAACATGTGGGAATATGTGGGAACGTGTGGGAACATGTGCAAACGTTTGGGAACGTGTGGGAACGTGTGGGAACATGTGGGAACACGTGGGAACATGTGGGAACATCGGGGAACATGTGCGAACATGTGGAAACATGTGGGAAATGTGTGGGAACTTGTGGGAAAGTGTGGGAACGTGTGGGAACGTGTGGAAACGTGGAAACTTGTGGAAACATGTGGGAACATGTGGAAACATGTGGAAACATGTGGAAATGTGGGAACATGTGGGAACATGTTGGAACATGTGGAAACATGTGGGAACATGAGGAAACATGTAGGAACATGTGGGAACGTGGAAACATGTGGGAACATGTGGGCACATGTGGGAATGTATGGAAACGTGGAAACATGTGGGAATATGTGGGAACATGGGGGAACATGTGGAAACGTGTGGAAACGTGTGGGAACGTGTGGGAACGTGTGGGAACGTGTGGGAACATGTGGGAACACGTGGGAACATGTGGGAACATCGGGGAACATCGGGGAACATGTGGAAACATGTGGAAACATGTGGGAAATGTGTTTGAACGTGTGGGAAAGTGTGGGAATGTGTGGGAACGTGTGGAAACGTGGAAACTTGTGGAAACATGTGGGAACATGTGGAAACATGTGGAAACATGTGGAAATGTGGGAACATGTGGGAACATGTGGGAACATGTGGGAACATGTGGAAACATGTGGGAACATGAGGAAACATGTGGGAACATGTGGGAACATGTGGAAACATGTGGGAACATGTGGGAACATGCAGAAACATGCGGGAACATACGGGAACATGCGGGAACATGTGGGAACATGTGGAAACATGTGGGAACATTTGGAAACGTGTGGGAACGTTTTGATAAGTGTGGGAATGTTTGGGAACGTGGAAACATTTGGCAACATGCAGAAACATGTGGGAACATGTGGGAACATGTGGAAACATGTGGGAACATGTGGGAACGTGTGGAAAAGTGTGTGAACATTTGGGAACGTGGAAACATGTGGCAACATTCAGAAATATGCGGGATCATACGGGAACATGCGGGAACATGCGGGAACGTGTGGGAACATATGGGAACGTGTGGGAACATGTGGAAACATGTGGGAACATTTCGAAACGTGTGGGAACGTGTGGGAACGTGGAAACATGTGGAAACGTGAGAACATGTGGGAACATATGGGAATGTGTGGAAACGAGGAAACATGTGGGAATATGTGGAAACATGTGGGAAAATTTGGGAACATGTGGGGACATGTGGGAACGTGTGGGAACTTGTGGAAACGTGTGGGAACATGTGGGAACGTGTGGGAACATGTGGGAACATGTGGGAACATGTGGGAACATGTGGGAACATGTGGGAACATGTGGGGACACTTGGAAACGTTGAAACGTTTGGGAACATGTTGGAACATGTGGAAACATTTGGAAACATGTGGAAACATGTGGAAACATGTGGGAACATGTGGAGACGTGTGGGAACGTGTGGGAACATGTGGGAACACGTGGGAACATGTGGGAACATCGGGGAACACGTGGGAACATGTGGGAACATCGGGGAATATGTGGAAACATGTGGGAACATGTGGGAACATGTGGGAACATGTGGGAACATGTGGAAATGTGGAAATGTGGAAATGTGGAAACATGTGGAAACGTGGAAATGTGGGAAAATGTGGGAACATGTGGAAACTTGGAAACATTTGGGAACATGTGGGAACATGTGGGAACATTTGGAAACGTGTGGGAACGTTTGGAAAAGTGTGGGAACATGTGGGAACTTGTGGGAACGTGGAAACATGTGGGAACATGCGGAAACATGCGGGAACATGCAGAAACATGCGGGATCATACGGGAACATGCGGGAACATGGGGGAACATGTGGGAACATGTGGAGACGTGTGGGAACGTGTGGGAACATGTGGGAACACGTGGGAACATGTGGGAACATCGGGGAACACGTGGGAACATGTGGGAACATCGGGGAATATGTGGAAACATGTGGGAACATGTGGGAACATGTGGGAACATGTGGGAACATGTGGAAATGTGGAAATGTGGAAATGTGGAAACATGTGGAAACGTGGAAATGTGGGAAAATGTGGGAACATGTGGAAACTTGGAAACATTTGGGAACATGTGGGAACATGTGGGAACATTTGGAAACGTGTGGGAACGTTTGGAAAAGTGTGGGAACATGTGGGAACTTGTGGGAACGTGGAAACATGTGGGAACATGCGGAAACATGCGGGAACATGCAGAAACATGCGGGATCATACGGGAACATGCGGGAACATGGGGGAACATGTGGGAACATGTGGGAACGTGTGGGAACATGTGGAAACATGTGGGAACATTTGGAAACGTGTGGGAACGTGTGGAAACATGTGGAAACGTGAGAACATGTGGGAACATATGGGAATGTGTGGAAACGAGGAAACATATGGGAATGTGTGGAAACGAGGAAATGTGTGCGAATGTGTGGAAACATCTGGGAACATGCAGAAACATGCGGGAACATGTGAGAACATGCGGGAACATGTAGGAACATGTGGGAACGTGTGGGAATGTGTGGAAACATGTGGGAACGTGTGGGAACGTGTGGAAACATGTGGGAACGTGTGGGAACGTGGAAACAAGTGGGAACCTGTGGAAACATGTGGGAACATGCGGAAACATGTGGGAACATGTGGAAACGTGTGGGAACATGCGGGAACATGTGGGAACATGTGGAAATGTGTGGGAACATGCGGAAACATGTGGGAACATGTTTAAACGTGAGAACATGTGGGAACAAATGGGAATGTGTGGAAACGAGGAAACACGTGGGAATATGTGGAAACATGTGGGCAAATGTGGGAACATGTGGGGACATGTGGGAACGTGTGGGAACTTGTAGAAACGTGTGGGAACATGTGGGAACATGTAGGGACATGTGCAAACATGTGGGAACATGTGGGAACGTGTGGGAACATGGAAACATGAGGGAACATGCAGAAACATGCGGGAACATACGGGAACGTGCGGGAACATGCGGGAACATGTGGAAACATGTGGAAACATGTGGGAACATGTGGGCACATGTGGGAATGTGTGGAAACGTGGAAACATGTGGGAATATGTGGGAACGTGTGGGAACATGTGCAAACGTTTGGGAACGTGTGGGAACGTGTGGGAACATGTGGGAACACGTGGGAACATGTGGGAACATCGGGGAACATGTGCAAACATGTGGAAACATGTGGGAAATGTGTGGGAACGTGTGGGAAAGTGTGGGAACGTGTGGGAACGTGTGGAAACGTGGAAACTTGTGGAAACATGTGGGAACATGTGGAAACATGTGGAAACGTGGAAATGTGGGAACATGTGGGAACATGTGGGAACATGTGGAAACATGTGGGAACATGAGGAAACATGTAGGAACATGTGGGAACGTGGAAACATGTGGGAACATGTGGGCACATGTGGGAATGTATGGAAACGTGGAAACATGTGGGAATATGTGGGAACATGGGGGAACATGTGGAAACGTTTGGAAACGTGTGGGAACGTGTGGGAACGTGTGGGAACGTGTGGGAACGTGTGGGAACGTGTGGGAACGTGTGGGAACGTGTGGGAACACGTGGGAACATCGGGGAACATGTGGAAACATGTGGAAACATGTGGAAACATGTGGGAAATGTGTGGGAACGTGTGGGAAAGTGTGGGAATGTGTGGGAACGTGTGGAAACGTGGAAACTTGTGGAAACATGTGGGAACATGTGGAAACATGTGGAAATGTGGGAACATGTGGGAACATGTGGGAACATGTGGAAACATGTGGTAACATGAGGAAACATGTGGGAACATGTGGGAACATGTGGGAACGTGGAAACATGTGGGAACATGTGGGCACATGTGGGAATGTATGGATACGTGGAAACATGTGGGAATATGTGGGAACATGTGGGAACATGTGGAAACGTGTGGGAACGTGTGGGAACATGTGGGAACGTGTGGGAACATGTGGGAACACGTGGGAACATGTGGGAACATCGGGGAACATGTGGGAACGTGTGGGAACATGTGGAAATGTGTGGGAACGTGTGGGAACATGTGGAAACGTGGAAACAAGTGGAAACATGTGGAAACATTTGGAAACGTGTGGGAACTTATGGATAAATGTGGGAGCGTGTGGGAACGTATAAACATGTGGGAACATGAGGAAACATGTGGGAACATGTGAGAACGTGGAAACATTTGGGAACATTTGGGCACAAGTGGGAATGTGTGGAAACGTGGAAACATGTGGGAATATGTGGGAACGTGTGGGAACGTGTGGGAACATGTGGAAACGTGTGGGAACATGTGGGAACGAGTGGGAACATGTGGGAACACGTGGGAACATGTGGGAACATCGGGGAACATGTGGAAACATGTGGAAACATTTGGAAATGTGGGAACATGTGGGAACATGTGGAAACGTGGAAACATGTGGGAACATGTGGAAACGTGAGAACATGTGGGAACATATGGGAATATGTGGAAACGAGGAAACATGTGGGAATATGTGGAAACATGTGGGAAAATGTGGGAACATATGGGGACATGTGGGAACGTGTGGGAACTTGTAGAAACATGTGGGAACATGTGGGAACATCTGAGAACATGTGGGAACATGTGGGAACATGTGGGAACATGTGGAAACATGTGGAAACATGTGGAAACGTGTGGGAACATGTGGGAACATCGGGGAACATGTGGAAACATGTGGGAACATGTGGAAATGTGTGGGAACGTGTGGGAACATGTGGAAACGTGGAAATATGTGGGAACATGTGGGAACATGTGGAAACGTCGAAACATATGGGACCATGTGGAAACATGTGGGAACATGCAGAAACATGCGGGAACATACGGGAAAATGCGGGAACATATGGAAACATGTGGAAACATGTGGGAACATGTGGAAACGTGAGAACATGTGGGAACATATGGGAATATGTGGAAACGAGGAAACATGTGGGAATATATGGAAACATGTGGGAAAATGTGGGAACATGTGGGGACATGTGGGAACGTGTGGGAACTTGTAGAAACATGTGGGAACATGTGGGAACATCTGAGAACATGTGGGAACATGTGGAAACATGTGGGAACATGTGGGAACATGTGGGAACATGTGGAAACATGTGGAAACGTGTGGGAACATGTGGGAACATCGGGGAACATGTGGAAACATGTGGGAACATGTGGAAATGTGTCGGAACGTGTGGGAACATGTGGAAACGTGGAAACATGTGGGAACATGTGGGAACATGTGGAAACGTCGAAACATATGGGACCATGTGGAAACATGTGGGAACATGTGGGAACATGTGGAAACATGTGGGAACATGTGGGAACATGTGGGAACATGTGGAAACATGTGGAAACATGTGGAAACGTGTGGGAACATGTGGAAACGTGGAAACATGTGGGAACATGTGGGAACATGTGGAAACGTCGAAACATATGGGACCATGTGGAAACATGTGGGAACATGTGGGAACATGTGGAAACATGTGGGAACATGTGGGAACATGTGGGAACATGTGGGAACATGTGGAAACATGTGGAAACATGTGGAAACGTGTGGGAACATGTGGGAACATCGGGGAACATGTGGAAACATGTGGGAACATGTGGAAATGTGTGGGAACGTGTGGGAACATGTGGAAACGTGGAAATATGTGGGAACATGTGGGAACATGTGGAAACGTCGAAACATATGGGACCATGTGGAAACATGTGGGAACATGCAGAAACATGCGGGAACATACGGGAAAATGCGGGAACATATGGAAACATGTGGAAACATGTGGGAACATGTGGAAACGTGAGAACATGTGGGAACATATGGGAATATGTGGAAACGAGGAAACATGTGGGAATATATGGAAACATGTGGGAAAATGTGGGAACATGTGGGGACATGTGGGAACGTGTGGGAACTTGTAGAAACATGTGGGAACATGTGGGAACATCTGAGAACATGTGGGAACATGTGGAAACATGTGGGAACATGTGGGAACATGTGGGAACATGTGGAAACATGTGGAAACATGTGGAAACGTGTGGGAACATGTGGAAACGTGGAAATATGTGGGAACATGTGGGAACATTTGGAAACGTGTGGGAACGTGTGGAAACATGTGGAAACGTGAGAACATGTGGGAACATATGGGAATGTGTGGAAACGAGGAAACATATGGGAATGTGTGGAAACGAGGAAATGTGTGCGAATATGTGGAAACATGTGGGAACATGTGAGAACATGCGGGAACATGTAGGAACATGTGGGAACGTGTGGGAACGTGTGGAAACATGTGGGAACGTGTGGGAACGTGGAAACAAGTTGGGAACCTGTGGAAACATGTGGGAACATGCGGAAACATGTTGGAACATGTGGAAACGTGTGGGAACATGCGGGAACATGTGGGAACATGTGGAAATGTGTGGGAACATGCGGAAACATGTGGGAAAATGTTTAAACGTGAGAACATGTGGGAACATATGGGAATGTGTGGAAACGAGGAAACACGTGGGAATATGTGGAAACATGTGGGCAAATGTGGGAACATGTGGGGACATGTGGGAACGTGTGGGAACTTGTAGAAACGTGTGGGAACATGTGGGAACATGTAGGAACATGTGCAAACATGTGGGAACATGTGGGAACGTGTGGGAACATGGAAACATGAGGGAACATGCAGAAACATGCGGGAACATACGGGAACGTGCGGGAACATGCGGGAACATGTGGAAACATGTGGAAACATGTGGAACATGTGGGCACATGTGGGAATGTGTGGAAACGTGGAAACATGTGGGAATATGTGGGAACGTGTGGGAACATGTGCAAACGTTTGGGAACGTGTGGGAACGTGTGGGAACATGTGGGAACACGTGGGAACATGTGGGAACATCGGGGAACATGTGCGAACATGTGGAAACATGTGGGAAATGTGTGGGAACATGTGGGAAAGTGTGGGAACGTGTGGGAACGTTTGGGAACGTGTGGAAACGTGGAAACTTGTGGAAACATGTAGGAACATGTGGAAACATGTGGAAACATGTGGAAATGTGGGAACATGTGGAAACTTGGAAACATTTGGGAACATGTGGGAACATGTGGGAACATTTGGAAACGTGTGGGAACGTTTGGAAAAGTGTGGGAACTTGTGGGAACTTGTGGGAACGTGGAAACATGTGGGAACATGCGGAAACATGCGGGAACATGCAGAAACATGCAGGATCATACGGGAACATGCGGGAACATGGGGGAACATGTGGGAACATGTGGGAACATGTGGGAACGTGTGGGAACATGTGGAAACATGTGGGAACATTTGGAAACGTGTGGGAACGTGTGGAAACATGTGGAAACGTGAGAACATGTGGGAACATATGGGAATGTGTGGAAACGAGGAAACATATGGGAATGTGTGGAAACGAGGAAATGTGTGCGAATATGTGGAAACATGTGGGAACATGTGAGAACATGCGGGAACATGTAGGAACATGTGGGAACGTGTGGGAACGTGTGGAAACATGTGGGAACGTGTGGGAACGTGGAAACAAGTTGGGAACCTGTGGAAACATGTGGGAACATGCGGAAACATGTTGGAACATGTGGAAACGTGTGGGAACATGCGGGAACATGTGGGAACATGTGGAAATGTGTGGGAACATGCGGAAACATGTGGGAAAATGTTTAAACGTGAGAACATGTGGGAACATATGGGAATGTCTGGAAACGAGGAAACACGTGGGAATATGTGGAAACATGTGGGCAAATGTGGAAACATGTGGGGACATGTGGGAACGTGTGGGAACTTGTAGAAACGTGTGGGAACATGTGGGAACATGTAGGAACATGTGCAAACATGTGGGAACATGTGGGAACGTGTGGGAACATGGAAACATGAGGGAACATGCAGAAACATGCGGGAACATACGGGAACGTGCGGGAACATGCGGGAACATGTGGAAACATGTGGAACATGTGGGCACATGTGGGAATATGTGGAAACGTGGAAACATGTGGGAATATGTGGGAACGTGTGGGAACATGTGCAAACGTTTGGGAACGTGTGGGAACGTGTGGGAACATGTGGGAACACGTGGGAACATGTGGGAACATCGGGGAACATGTGCGAACATGTGGAAACATGTGGGAAATGTGTGGGAACATGTGGGAAAGTGTGGGAACGTGTGGGAACGTGTGGGAACGTGTGGAAACGTGGAAACTTGTGGAAACATGTAGGAACATGTGGAAACATGTGGAAACATGTGGAAATGTGGGAACATGTGGGAACATGTTGGAACATGTGGAAACATGTGGGAACTTGAGGAAACATGTAGGAACATGTGGGAACGTGGAAACATGTGGGAACATGTGGGCACATGTGGGAATGTATGGAAACGTGGAAACATGTGGGAATATGTGGGAACATGGGGGAACATGTGGAAACGTGTGGAAACGTGTGGGAACGTGTGGGAACGTTTGGGAACGTGTGGGAACGTGTGGGAACATGTAAGAACACGTGGGAACATGTGGGAACATCGGGGAACATGTGGAAACATGTGGAAACATGTAGGAAATGTGTGGGAACATGTGGGAACGTGTGGGAATGTGTGGGAACGTGTGGAAACGTGGAAAATTTTGGAAACATGTGGGAACATGTGGAAACATGTGGAAACATGTGGAAATGTGGGAACATGTGGGAACATGTGGGAACATGTGGAAACATGTGGGAACATGAGGAAACATGTAGGAACATGTGGGAACGTGGAAACATGTGGGAACATGTGGGCACATGTGGGAATGTATGGAAACGTGGAAACATGTGGGAATATGTGGGAACATGGGGGAACATGTGGAAACGTTTGGAAACGTGTGGGAACGTGTGGGAACGTGTGGGAACGTGTGGGAACGTGTGGGAACGTGTGGGAACGTGTGGGAACGTGTGGGAACACGTGGGAACATCGGGGAACATGTGGAAACATGTGGAAACATGTGGAAACATGTGGGAAATGTGTGGGAACGTGTGGGAAAGTGTGGGAATGTGTGGGAACGTGTGGAAACGTGGAAACTTGTGGAAACATGTGGGAACATGTGGAAACATGTGGAAATGTGGGAACATGTGGGAACATGTGGGAACATGTGGAAACATGTGGTAACATGAGGAAACATGTGGGAACATGTGGGAACATGTGGGAACGTGGAAACATGTGGGAACATGTGGGCACATGTGGGAATGTATGGATACGTGGAAACATGTGGGAATATGTGGGAACATGTGGGAACATGTGGAAACGTGTGGGAACGTGTGGGAACATGTGGGAACGTGTGGGAACATGTGGGAACACGTGGGAACATGTGGGAACATCGGGGAACATGTGGGAACGTGTGGGAACATGTGGAAATGTGTGGGAACGTGTGGGAACATGTGGAAACGTGGAAACAAGTGGAAACATGTGGAAACATTTGGAAACGTGTGGGAACTTATGGATAAATGTGGGAGCGTGTGGGAACGTATAAACATGTGGGAACATGAGGAAACATGTGGGAACATGTGGGAACGTGGAAACATTTGGGAACATTTGGGCACAAGTGGGAATGTGTGGAAACGTGGAAACATGTGGGAATATGTGGGAACGTGTGGGAACGTGTGGGAACATGTGGAAACGTGTGGGAACATGTGGGAACGAGTGGGAACATGTGGGAACACGTGGGAACATGTGGGAACATCGGGGAACATGTGGAAACATGTGGAAACATTTGGAAATGTGGGAACATGTGGGAACATGTGGAAACGTGGAAACATGTGGGAACATGTGGAAACGTGAGAACATGTGGGAACATATGGGAATATGTGGAAACGAGGAAACATGTGGGAATATGTGGAAACATGTGGGAAAATGTGGGAACATATGGGGACATGTGGGAACGTGTGGGAACTTGTAGAAACATGTGGGAACATGTGGGAACATCTGAGAACATGTGGGAACATGTGGGAACATGTGGGAACATGTGGAAACATGTGGAAACATGTGGAAACGTGTGGGAACATGTGGGAACATCGGGGAACATGTGGAAACATGTGGGAACATGTGGAAATGTGTGGGAACGTGTGGGAACATGTGGAAACGTGGAAATATGTGGGAACATGTGGGAACATGTGGAAACGTCGAAACATATGGGACCATGTGGAAACATGTGGGAACATGCAGAAACATGCGGGAACATACGGGAAAATGCGGGAACATATGGAAACATGTGGAAACATGTGGGAACATGTGGAAACGTGAGAACATGTGGGAACATATGGGAATATGTGGAAACGAGGAAACATGTGGGAATATATGGAAACATGTGGGAAAATGTGGGAACATGTGGGGACATGTGGGAACGTGTGGGAACTTGTAGAAACATGTGGGAACATGTGGGAACATCTGAGAACATGTGGGAACATGTGGAAACATGTGGGAACATGTGGGAACATGTGGGAACATGTGGAAACATGTGGAAACATGTGGAAACGTGTGGGAACATGTGGGAACATCGGGGAACATGTGGAAACATGTGGGAACATGTGGAAATGTGTCGGAACGTGTGGGAACATGTGGAAACGTGGAAACATGTGGGAACATGTGGGAACATGTGGAAACGTCGAAACATATGGGACCATGTGGAAACATGTGGGAACATGTGGGAACATGTGGAAACATGTGGGAACATGTGGGAACATGTGGGAACATGTGGAAACATGTGGAAACATGTGGAAACGTGTGGGAACATGTGGAAACGTGGAAACATGTGGGAACATGTGGGAACATGTGGAAACGTCGAAACATATGGGACCATGTGGAAACATGTGGGAACATGTGGGAACATGTGGAAACATGTGGGAACATGTGGGAACATGTGGGAACATGTGGAAACATGTGGAAACATGTGGAAACGTGTGGGAACATGTGGGAACATCGGGGAACATGTGGAAACATGTGGGAACATGTGGAAATGTGTGGGAACGTGTGGGAACATGTGGAAACGTGGAAATATGTGGGAACATGTGGGAACATGTGGAAACGTCGAAACATATGGGACCATGTGGAAACATGTGGGAACATGCAGAAACATGCGGGAACATACGGGAAAATGCGGGAACATATGGAAACATGTGGAAACATGTGGGAACATGTGGAAACGTGAGAACATGTGGGAACATATGGGAATATGTGGAAACGAGGAAACATGTGGGAATATATGGAAACATGTGGGAAAATGTGGGAACATGTGGGGACATGTGGGAACGTGTGGGAACTTGTAGAAACATGTGGGAACATGTGGGAACATCTGAGAACATGTGGGAACATGTGGAAACATGTGGGAACATGTGGGAACATGTGGGAACATGTGGAAACATGTGGAAACATGTGGAAACGTGTGGGAACATGTGGAAACGTGGAAATATGTGGGAACATGTGGGAACATTTGGAAACGTGTGGGAACGTGTGGAAACATGTGGAAACGTGAGAACATGTGGGAACATATGGGAATGTGTGGAAACGAGGAAACATATGGGAATGTGTGGAAACGAGGAAATGTGTGCGAATATGTGGAAACATGTGGGAACATGTGAGAACATGCGGGAACATGTAGGAACATGTGGGAACGTGTGGGAACGTGTGGAAACATGTGGGAACGTGTGGGAACGTGGAAACAAGTTGGGAACCTGTGGAAACATGTGGGAACATGCGGAAACATGTTGGAACATGTGGAAACGTGTGGGAACATGCGGGAACATGTGGGAACATGTGGAAATGTGTGGGAACATGCGGAAACATGTGGGAAAATGTTTAAACGTGAGAACATGTGGGAACATATGGGAATGTGTGGAAACGAGGAAACACGTGGGAATATGTGGAAACATGTGGGCAAATGTGGGAACATGTGGGGACATGTGGGAACGTGTGGGAACTTGTAGAAACGTGTGGGAACATGTGGGAACATGTAGGAACATGTGCAAACATGTGGGAACATGTGGGAACGTGTGGGAACATGGAAACATGAGGGAACATGCAGAAACATGCGGGAACATACGGGAACGTGCGGGAACATGCGGGAACATGTGGAAACATGTGGAAACATGTGGAACATGTGGGCACATGTGGGAATGTGTGGAAACGTGGAAACATGTGGGAATATGTGGGAACGTGTGGGAACATGTGCAAACGTTTGGGAACGTGTGGGAACGTGTGGGAACATGTGGGAACACGTGGGAACATGTGGGAACATCGGGGAACATGTGCGAACATGTGGAAACATGTGGGAAATGTGTGGGAACATGTGGGAAAGTGTGGGAACGTGTGGGAACGTTTGGGAACGTGTGGAAACGTGGAAACTTGTGGAAACATGTAGGAACATGTGGAAACATGTGGAAACATGTGGAAATGTGGGAACATGTGGAAACTTGGAAACATTTGGGAACATGTGGGAACATGTGGGAACATTTGGAAACGTGTGGGAACGTTTGGAAAAGTGTGGGAACTTGTGGGAACTTGTGGGAACGTGGAAACATGTGGGAACATGCGGAAACATGCGGGAACATGCAGAAACATGCAGGATCATACGGGAACATGCGGGAACATGGGGGAACATGTGGGAACATGTGGGAACATGTGGGAACGTGTGGGAACATGTGGAAACATGTGGGAACATTTGGAAACGTGTGGGAACGTGTGGAAACATGTGGAAACGTGAGAACATGTGGGAACATATGGGAATGTGTGGAAACGAGGAAACATATGGGAATGTGTGGAAACGAGGAAATGTGTGCGAATATGTGGAAACATGTGGGAACATGTGAGAACATGCGGGAACATGTAGGAACATGTGGGAACGTGTGGGAACGTGTGGAAACATGTGGGAACGTGTGGGAACGTGGAAACAAGTTGGGAACCTGTGGAAACATGTGGGAACATGCGGAAACATGTTGGAACATGTGGAAACGTGTGGGAACATGCGGGAACATGTGGGAACATGTGGAAATGTGTGGGAACATGCGGAAACATGTGGGAAAATGTTTAAACGTGAGAACATGTGGGAACATATGGGAATGTCTGGAAACGAGGAAACACGTGGGAATATGTGGAAACATGTGGGCAAATGTGGAAACATGTGGGGACATGTGGGAACGTGTGGGAACTTGTAGAAACGTGTGGGAACATGTGGGAACATGTAGGAACATGTGCAAACATGTGGGAACATGTGGGAACGTGTGGGAACATGGAAACATGAGGGAACATGCAGAAACATGCGGGAACATACGGGAACGTGCGGGAACATGCGGGAACATGTGGAAACATGTGGAACATGTGGGCACATGTGGGAATATGTGGAAACGTGGAAACATGTGGGAATATGTGGGAACGTGTGGGAACATGTGCAAACGTTTGGGAACGTGTGGGAACGTGTGGGAACATGTGGGAACACGTGGGAACATGTGGGAACATCGGGGAACATGTGCGAACATGTGGAAACATGTGGGAAATGTGTGGGAACATGTGGGAAAGTGTGGGAACGTGTGGGAACGTGTGGGAACGTGTGGAAACGTGGAAACTTGTGGAAACATGTAGGAACATGTGGAAACATGTGGAAACATGTGGAAATGTGGGAACATGTGGGAACATGTTGGAACATGTGGAAACATGTGGGAACTTGAGGAAACATGTAGGAACATGTGGGAACGTGGAAACATGTGGGAACATGTGGGCACATGTGGGAATGTATGGAAACGTGGAAACATGTGGGAACATGTGGAAACGTGGAAACATGTGGGAACATGTGGAAACGTGAGAACATGTGGGAACATATGGGAATATGTGGAAACGAGGAAACATGTGGGAATATGTGGAAACATGTGGGAAAATGTGGGAACATATGGGGACATGTGGGAACGTGTGGGAACTTGTAGAAACATGTGGGAACATGTGGGAACATCTGAGAACATGTGGGAACATGTGGGAACATGTGGGAACATGTGGAAACATGTGGAAACATGTGGAAACGTGTGGGAACATGTGGGAACATCGGGGAACATGTGGAAACATGTGGGAACATGTGGAAATGTGTGGGAACGTGTGGGAACATGTGGAAACGTGGAAATATGTGGGAACATGTGGGAACATGTGGAAACGTCGAAACATATGGGACCATGTGGAAACATGTGGGAACATGCAGAAACATGCGGGAACATACGGGAAAATGCGGGAACATATGGAAACATGTGGAAACATGTGGGAACATGTGGAAACGTGAGAACATGTGGGAACATATGGGAATATGTGGAAACGAGGAAACATGTGGGAATATATGGAAACATGTGGGAAAATGTGGGAACATGTGGGGACATGTGGGAACGTGTGGGAACTTGTAGAAACATGTGGGAACATGTGGGAACATCTGAGAACATGTGGGAACATGTGGAAACATGTGGGAACATGTGGGAACATGTGGGAACATGTGGAAACATGTGGAAACATGTGGAAACGTGTGGGAACATGTGGGAACATCGGGGAACATGTGGAAACATGTGGGAACATGTGGAAATGTGTCGGAACGTGTGGGAACATGTGGAAACGTGGAAACATGTGGGAACATGTGGGAACATGTGGAAACGTCGAAACATATGGGACCATGTGGAAACATGTGGGAACATGTGGGAACATGTGGAAACATGTGGGAACATGTGGGAACATGTGGGAACATGTGGAAACATGTGGAAACATGTGGAAACGTGTGGGAACATGTGGAAACGTGGAAACATGTGGGAACATGTGGGAACATGTGGAAACGTCGAAACATATGGGACCATGTGGAAACATGTGGGAACATGTGGGAACATGTGGAAACATGTGGGAACATGTGGGAACATGTGGGAACATGTGGAAACATGTGGAAACATGTGGAAACGTGTGGGAACATGTGGGAACATCGGGGAACATGTGGAAACATGTGGGAACATGTGGAAATGTGTGGGAACGTGTGGGAACATGTGGAAACGTGGAAATATGTGGGAACATGTGGGAACATGTGGAAACGTCGAAACATATGGGACCATGTGGAAACATGTGGGAACATGCAGAAACATGCGGGAACATACGGGAAAATGCGGGAACATATGGAAACATGTGGAAACATGTGGGAACATGTGGAAACGTGAGAACATGTGGGAACATATGGGAATATGTGGAAACGAGGAAACATGTGGGAATATATGGAAACATGTGGGAAAATGTGGGAACATGTGGGGACATGTGGGAACGTGTGGGAACTTGTAGAAACATGTGGGAACATGTGGGAACATCTGAGAACATGTGGGAACATGTGGAAACATGTGGGAACATGTGGGAACATGTGGGAACATGTGGAAACATGTGGAAACATGTGGAAACGTGTGGGAACATGTGGGAACATCGGGGAACATGTGGAAACATGTGGGAACATGTGGAAATGTGTCGGAACGTGTGGGAACATGTGGAAACGTGGAAACATGTGGGAACATGTGGGAACATGTGGAAACGTCGAAACATATGGGACCATGTGGAAACATGTGGGAACATGTGGGAACATGTGGAAACATGTGGGAACATGTGGGAACATGCAGAAACATGCGGGAACATACGGGAACATGCGGGAACATTTGGGAACATGTGGAAACATGTGGGAACATTTGGAAACGTGTGGGAACGTTTTGATAAGTGTGGGAATGTTTGGGAACGTGGAAACATTTGGCAACATGCAGAAACATGTGGGCACATGTGGGAACATGTGGAAACGTGTGGGAACATGTGGAAACGTGTGGGAACATGTGGGAACGTGTGGAAAAGTGTGTGAACATTTGGGAACTTGGAAACATGTGGCAACATGTGGGAACATTCAGAAATATGCGGGATCATACGGGAACATGCGGGAACATGCGGAAACGTGTGGGAACATGTGGGAACGTGTGGGAACATGTGGAAATATGTGGGAACATTTCGAAACGTGTGGGAACGTGTGGGAACGTGGAAACATGTGGAAACGTGAGAACATGTGGGAACATATGGGAATGTGTGGAAACGAGGAAACATGTGGGAATATGTGGAAACATGTGGGAACATGTGGAAACGTGTGGGAACATGTGGGAACATCGGGGAACATGTGGAAACATGTGGGAACATGTGGAAATGTGTGGGAACGTGTGGGAACATGTGGAAACGTGGAAATATGTGGGAACATGTGGGAACATGTGGAAACGTCGAAACATATGGGACCATGTGGAAACATGTGGGAACATGCAGAAACATGCGGGAACATACGGGAAAATGCGGGAACATATGGAAACATGTGGAAACATGTGGGAACATGTGGAAACGTGAGAACATGTGGGAACATATGGGAATATGTGGAAACGAGGAAACATGTGGGAATATATGGAAACATGTGGGAAAATGTGGGAACATGTGGGGACATGTGGGAACGTGTGGGAACTTGTAGAAACATGTGGGAACATGTGGGAACATCTGAGAACATGTGGGAACATGTGGAAACATGTGGGAACATGTGGGAACATGTGGGAACATGTGGAAACATGTGGAAACATGTGGAAACGTGTGGGAACATGTGGGAACATCGGGGAACATGTGGAAACATGTGGGAACATGTGGAAATGTGTCGGAACGTGTGGGAACATGTGGAAACGTGGAAACATGTGGGAACATGTGGGAACATGTGGAAACGTCGAAACATATGGGACCATGTGGAAACATGTGGGAACATGTGGGAACATGTGGAAACATGTGGGAACATGTGGGAACATGCAGAAACATGCGGGAACATACGGGAACATGCGGGAACATTTGGGAACATGTGGAAACATGTGGGAACATTTGGAAACGTGTGGGAACGTTTTGATAAGTGTGGGAATGTTTGGGAACGTGGAAACATTTGGCAACATGCAGAAACATGTGGGCACATGTGGGAACATGTGGAAACGTGTGGGAACATGTGGAAACGTGTGGGAACATGTGGGAACGTGTGGAAAAGTGTGTGAACATTTGGGAACGTGGAAACATGTGGCAACATGTGGGAACATTCAGAAATATGCGGGATCATACGGGAACATGCGGGAACATGCGGGAACGTGTGGGAACATGTGGGAACGTGTGGGAACATGTGGAAATATGTGGGAACATTTCGAAACGTGTGGGAACGTGTGGGAACGTGGAAACATGTGGAAACGTGAGAACATGTGGGAACATATGGGAATGTGTGGAAACGAGGAAACATGTGGGAATATGTGGAAACATGTGGGAAAATTTGGGAACATGTGGGGACATGTGGGAACGTGTGGGAACTTGTGGAAACGTGTGGGAACATTTGGGAACGTGTGGGAACATGTGGGAACATGTGGGAACATGTGGGAACATGTGGGAACATGTGGGAACATGTGGGGACACTTGAAAACGTGGAAACGTTTGGGAACATGTTGGAACATGTGGAAACATTTGGAAACATGTGGAAACATGTGGGAACATGTGGAAACGTGTGGGAACGTGTGGGAACATGTGGGAACACCTGGGAACATGTGGGAACATCGGGGAACACGTGGGAACATGTGGGAACATCGGGGAATATGTGGAAACATGTGGGAACATGTGGGAACATGTGGGAACATGTGGGAACATGTGGGAACATGTGGAAATGTGTGGGAACATGTGGAAATGTGGACACATGTGGAAACATGTGGAAATGTGGGAACATGTGGGAACATTTGGAAACGTGTGGGAACGTTTGGAAAAGTGTGGGAACATGTGGGAACTTGTGGGAACGTGGAAACATGTGGGAACATGCGGAAACATGCGGGAACATGCAGAAACATGCAGGATCATACGGGAACATGCGGGAACATGGGGGAACATGTGGGAACATGTGGGAACATGTGGGAACGTGTGGGAACATGTGGAAACATGTGGGAACATTTGGAAACGTGTGGGAACGTGTGGAAACATGTGGAAACGTGAGAACATGTGGGAACATATGGGAATGTGTGGAAACGAGGAAACATATGGGAATGTGTGGAAACGAGGAAATGTGTGCGAATATGTGGAAACATGTGGGAACATGTGAGAACATGCGGGAACATGTAGGAACATGTGGGAACGTGTGGGAACGTGTGGAAACATGTGGGAACGTGTGGGAACGTGGAAACAAGTTGGGAACCTGTGGAAACATGTGGGAACATGCGGAAACATGTTGGAACATGTGGAAACGTGTGGGAACATGCGGGAACATGTGGGAACATGTGGAAATGTGTGGGAACATGCGGAAACATGTGGGAAAATGTTTAAACGTGAGAACATGTGGGAACATATGGGAATGTGTGGAAACGAGGAAACACGTGGGAATATGTGGAAACATGTGGGCAAATGTGGGAACATATGGGGACATGTGGGAACGTGTGGGAACTTGTAGAAACGTGTGGGAACATGTGGGAACATGTAGGAACATGTGCAAACATGTGGGAACATGTGGGAACGTGTGTGAACATGGAAACATGAGGGAACATGCAGAAACATGCGGGAACATACGGGAACGTGCGGGAACATGCGGGAACATGTGGAAACATGTGGAAACATGTGGAACATGTGGGCACATGTGGGAATGTGTGGAAACGTGGAAACATGTGGGAATATGTGGGAACGTGTGGGAACTTGTGGAAACGTGTGGGAACATGTGGGAACGTGTGGGAACATGTGGGAACATGTGGGAACATGTGGGAATATGTGGAAACGAGGAAACATGTGGTAATATGTGGAAACATGTGGGAAAATTTGGGAACATGTGGGGACATGTGGGAACGTGTGGGAACTTGTGGAAACGTGTGGGAACATGTGGGAACGTGTGGGAACATGTGGGAACATGTGGGAAAATTTCGAAACGTGTGGGAACGTGTGGGAACGTGGAAACATGTGGAAACGTGAGAACATGTGGGAACATATGGGAATGTGTGGAAACGAGGAAACATGTGGGAATATGTGGATACATGTGGGAAAATTTGGGAACATGTGGGGACATGTGGGAACGTGTGGGAACTTGTGGAAACGTGTGGGAACATGTGGGAACGTGTGGGAACATGTGGGAACATGTGGGAACATGTGGGGACACTTGGAAACTTGGAAACGTTTGTGAACATGTTGGAACATGTGGAAACATTTGGAAACATGTGGAAACATGTGGGAACATGTGGAAACGTGTGGAAACGTGTGGGAACATGTGGGAACACGTGGGAACATGTGGGAACATCGGGGAACACGTGGGAACATGTGGGAACATCGGGGAATATGTGGAAACATGTGGGAACATGTGGGAACATGTGGGAACATGTGGA
The DNA here is from genome assembly GCF_027942865.1 of Odontesthes bonariensis. NCBI lineage: Eukaryota > Metazoa > Chordata > Actinopteri > Atheriniformes > Atherinopsidae > Odontesthes > Odontesthes bonariensis. The sequence continues at coordinate 36,715,163 of NC_134522.1, read as the reverse complement.
AATGTGTGGGAACATGTGGAAATGTGGAAATGTGGAAACATGTGGAAACATGTGGAAATGTGGGAACATGTGGGAACATGTGGAAACTTGGAAACATTTGGGAACATGTGGGAACATGTGGGAACATTTGGAAACGTGTGGGAACGTTTGGAAAAGTGTGGGAACATGTGGGAACTTGTGGGAACGTGGAAACATGTGGGAACATGCGGAAACATGCGGGAACATGCAGAAACATGCGGGATCATACGGGAACATGCGGGAACATGGGGGAACATGTGGGAACATGTGGGAACGTGTGGGAACATGTGGAAACATGTGGGAACATTTGGAAACGTGTGGGAACGTGTGGAAACATGTGGAAACGTGAGAACATGTGGGAACATATGGGAATGTGTGGAAACGAGGAAACATATGGGAATGTGTGGAAACGAGGAAATGTGTGCGAATATGTGGAAACATGTGGAAACATGTGGGAACATGCAGAAACATGCGGGAACATGTGAGAACATGCGGGAACATGTAGGAACATGTGGGAACGTGTGGGAACGTGGAAACAAGTGGGAACCTGTGGAAACATGTGGAAACATGCGGAAACATGTGGGAACATGTGGAAACGTGTGGGAACATGCGGGAACATGTGGGAACATGTGGAAATGTGTGGGAACATGCGGAAACATGTGGGAACATGTTTAAACGTGAGAACATGTGGGAACATATGGGAATGTGTGGAAACGAGGAAACACGTGGGAATATGTGGAAACATGTGGGCAAATGTGGGAACATGTGGGGACATGTGGGAACGTGTGGGAACTTGTAGAAACGTGTGGGAACATGTGGGAACATGTAGGAACATGTGCAAACATGTGGGAACATGTGGGAACGTGTGGGAACATGGAAACATGAGGGAACATGCAGAAACATGCGGGAACATACGGGAACGTGCGGGAACATGCGGGAACATGTGGAAACATGTGGAAACATGTGGAACATGTGGGCACATGTGGGAATGTGTGGAAACGTGGAAACATGTGGGAATATGTGGGAACGTGTGGGAACATGTGCAAACGTTTGGGAACGTGTGGGAACGTGTGGGAACATGTGGGAACACGTGGGAACATGTGGGAACATCGGGGAACATGTGCGAACATGTGGAAACATGTGGGAAATGTATGGGAACTTGTGGGAAAGTGTGGGAACGTGTGGGAACGTGTGGAAACGTGGAAACTTGTGGAAACATGTGGGAACATGTGGAAACATGTGGAAACATGTGGAAATGTGGGAACATGTGGGAACATGTTGGAACATGTGGAAACATGTGGGAACATGAGGAAACATGTAGGAACATGTGGGAACGTGGAAACATGTGGGAACATGTGGGCACATGTGGGAATGTATGGAAACGTGGAAACATGTGGGAATATGTGGGAACATGGGGGAACATGTGGAAACGTGTGGAAACGTGTGGGAACGTGTGGGAACGTGTGGGAACGTGTGGGAACATGTGGGAACACGTGGGAACATGTGGGAACATCGGGGAACATGTGGAAACATGTGGAAACATGTGGGAAATGTGTTTGAACGTGTGGGAAAGTGTGGGAATGTGTGGGAACGTGTGGAAACGTGGAAACTTGTGGAAACATGTGGGAACATGTGGAAACATGTGGAAACATGTGGAAATGTGGGAACATGTGGGAACATGTGGGAACATGTGGGAACATGCAGAAACATGCGGGAACATACGGGAACATGCGGGAACATGTGGGAACATGTGGAAACATGTGGGAACATTTGGAAACGTGTGGGAACGTTTTGATAAGTGTGGGAATGTTTGGGAACGTGGAAACATTTGGCAACATGCAGAAACATGTGGGCACATGTGGGAACATGTGGAAACATGTGGGAACATGTGGGAACGTGTGGAAAAGTGTGTGAACATTTGGGAACGTGGAAACATGTGGCAACATTCAGAAATATGCGGGATCATACGGGAACATGCGGGAACATGCGGGAACGTGTGGGAACATATGGGAACGTGTGGGAACATGTGGAAACATGTGGGAACATTTCGAAACGTGTGGGAACGTGTGGGAACGTGGAAACATGTGGGAATATGTGGAAACATGTGGGAAAATTTGGGAACATGTGGGGACATGTGGGAACGTGTGGGAACTTGTGGAAACGTGTGGGAACATGTGGGAACGTGTGGGAACATGTGGGAATGTGTGGAAACGAGGAAACATGTGGGAATATGTGGAAACATGTGGGAAAATTTGGGAACATGTGGGGACATGTGGGAACGTGTGGGAACTTGTGGAAACGTGTGGGAACATGTGGGAACGTGTGGGAACATGTGGGAACATGTGGGAACATGTGGGAACATGTGGGAACATGTGGGGACACTTGGAAACGTTGAAACGTTTGGGAACATGTTGGAACATGTGGAAACATTTGGAAACATGTGGAAACATGTGGAAACATGTGGGAACATGTGGAGACGTGTGGGAACGTGTGGGAACATGTGGGAACACGTGGGAACATGTGGGAACATCGGGGAACACGTGGGAACATGTGGGAACATCGGGGAATATGTGGAAACATGTGGGAACATGTGGGAACATGTGGAAATGTGGAAACATGTGGAAACGTGGAAATGTGGGAAAATGTGGGAACATGTGGAAACTTGGAAACATTTGGGAACATGTGGGAACATGTGGGAACATTTGGAAACGTGTGGGAACGTTTGGAAAAGTGTGGGAACATGTGGGAACTTGTGGGAACGTGGAAACATGTGGGAACATGCGGAAACATGCGGGAACATGCAGAAACATGCGGGATCATACGGGAACATGCGGGAACATGGGGGAACATGTGGGAACGTGTGGGAACATGTGGAAACATGTGGGAACATTTGGAAACGTGTGGGAACGTGTGGAAACATGTGGAAACGTGAGAACATGTGGGAACATATGGGAATGTGTGGAAACGAGGAAACATATGGGAATGTGTGGAAACGAGGAAATGTGTGCGAATGTGTGGAAACATCTGGGAACATGCAGAAACATGCGGGAACATGTGAGAACATGCGGGAACATGTAGGAACATGTGGGAACGTGTGGGAATGTGTGGAAACATGTGGGAACGTGTGGGAACGTGTGGAAACATGTGGGAACGTGTGGGAACGTGGAAACAAGTGGGAACCTGTGGAAACATGTGGGAACATGCGGAAACATGTGGGAACATGTGGAAACGTGTGGGAACATGCGGGAACATGTGGGAACATGTGGAAATGTGTGGGAACATGCGGAAACATGTGGGAACATGTTTAAACGTGAGAACATGTGGGAACATATGGGAATGTGTGGAAACGAGGAAACACGTGGGAATATGTGGAAACATGTGGGCAAATGTGGGAACATGTGGGGACATGTGGGAACGTGTGGGAACTTGTAGAAACGTGTGGGAACATGTGGGAACATGTAGGAACATGTGCAAACATGTGGGAACATGTGGGAACGTGTGGGAACATGGAAACATGAGGGAACATGCAGAAACATGCGGGAACATACGGGAACGTGCGGGAACATGCGGGAACATGTAGAAACATGTGGAAACATGTGGGAACATGTGGGCACATGTGGGAATGTGTGGAAACGTGGAAACATGTGGGAATATGTGGGAACGTGTGGGAACATGTGCAAACGTTTGGGAACGTGTGGGAACGTGTGGGAACATGTGGGAACACGTGGGAACATGTGGGAACATCGGCGAACATGTGCAAACATGTGGAAACATGTGGGAAATGTGTGGGAACGTGTGGGAAAGTGTGGGAACGTGTGGGAACGTGTGGAAACGTGGAAACTTGTGGAAACATGTGGGAACATGTGGAAACATGTGGAAACGTGGAAATGTGGGAACATGTGGGAACATGTGGGAACATGTGGAAACATGTGGGAACATGAGGAAACATGTAGGAACATGTGGGAACGTGGAAACATGTGGGAACATGTGGGCACATGTGGGAATGTATGGAAACGTGGAAACATGTGGGAATATGTGGGAACATGGGGGAACATGTGGAAACGTTTGGAAACGTGTGGGAACGTGTGGGAACGTGTGGGAACGTGTGGGAACGTGTGGGAACGTGTGGGAACGTATGGGAACACGTGGGAACATCGGGGAACATGTGGAAACATGTGGAAACATGTGGAAACATGTGGGAAAATGTGGGAACATGTGGGGACATGTGGGAACGTGTGGGAACTTGTAGAAACATGTGGGAACATGTGGGAACATCTGAGAACATGTGGGAACATGTGGAAACATGTGGGAACATGTGGGAACATGTGGGAACATGTGGAAACATGTGGAAACATGTGGAAACGTGTGGGAACATGTGGGAACATCGGGGAACATGTGGAAACATGTGGGAACATGTGGAAATGTGTCGGAACGTGTGGGAACATGTGGAAACGTGGAAACATGTGGGAACATGTGGGAACATGTTTAAACGTCGAAACATATGGGACCATGTGGAAACATGTGGGAACATGTGGGAACATGCAGAAACATGCGGGAACATACGGGAACATGCGGGAACATGTGGGAACATGTGGAAACATGTGGGAACATTTGGAAACGTGTGGGAACGTTTTGATAAGTGTGGGAATGTTTGGGAACGTGGAAACATTTGGCAACATGCAGAAACATTTGGGCACATGTGGGAACATGTGGAAACGTGTGGGAACATGTGGGAACGTGTGGAAAAGTGTGTGAACATTTGGGAACGTGGAAACATGTGGCAACATGTGGGAACATTCAGAAATATGCGGGATCATACGGGAACATGCGGGAACATGCGGGAACGTGTGGGAACATGTGGGAACGTGTGGGAACATGTGGAAACATGTGGGAACATTTCGAAACGTGTGGGAACGTGTGGGAACGTGGAAACATGTGGAAACGTGAGAACATGTGGGAACATATGGGAATGTGTGGAAACGAGGAAACATGTGGGAATATGTGGATACATTTGGCAAAATGCAGAAACATTTGGGCACATGTGGGAACATGTGGAAACGTGTGGGAACATGTGGGAACGTGTGGAAAAGTGTGTGAACATTTGGGAACGTGGAAACATGTGGCAACATGTGGGAACATTCAGAAATATGCGGGATCATACGGGAACATGCGGGAACATGCGGGAACGTGTGGGAACATGTGGGAACGTGTGGGAACATGTGGAAACATGTGGGAACATTTCGAAACGTGTGGGAACGTGTGGGAACGTGGAAACATGTGGAAACGTGAGAACATGTGGGAACATATGGGAATGTGTGGAAACGAGGAAACATGTGGGAATATGTGGATACATTTGGGAAAATTTGTGAACATGTGGGGACATATGGGAACGTGTGGGAACTTGTGGAAACGTGTGGGAACATGTGGGAACGTGTGGGAACATGTGGGAACATGTGGGAACATGTGGGAATATGTGGAAACGAGGAAACATGTGGTAATATGTGGAAACATGTGGGAAAATTTGGGAACATGTGGGGACATGTGGGAACGTGTGGGAACTTGTGGAAACGTGTGGGAACATGTGGGAACGTGTGGGAACATGTGGGAACATGTGGGAAAATTTCGAAACGTGTGGGAACGTGTGGGAACGTGGAAACATGTGGAAACGTGAGAACATGTGGGAACATATGGGAATGTGTGGAAACGAGGAAACATGTGGGAATATGTGGATACATGTGGGAAAATTTGGGAACATGTGGGGACATGTGGGAACGTGTGGGAACTTGTGGAAACGTGTGGGAACATGTGGGAACGTGTGGGAACATGTGGGAACATGTGGGAACATGTGGGGACACTTGGAAACTTGGAAACGTTTGTGAACATGTTGGAACATGTGGAAACATTTGGAAACATGTGGAAACATGTGGGAACATGTGGAAACGTGTGGAAACGTGTGGGAACATGTGGGAACACGTGGGAACATGTGGGAACATCGGGGAACACGTGGGAACATGTGGGAACATCGGGGAATATGTGGAAACATGTGGGAACATGTGGGAACATGTGGGAACATGTGGAAATGTGTGGGAACATGTGGAAATGTGGAAATGTGGAAACATGTGGAAACATGTGGAAATGTGGGAACATGTGGGAACATGTGGAAACTTGGAAACATTTGGGAACATGTGGGAACATGTGGGAACATTTGGAAACGTGTGGGAACGTTTGGAAAAGTGTGGGAACATGTGGGAACTTGTGGGAACGTGGAAACATGTGGGAACATGCGGAAACATGCGGGAACATGCAGAAACATGCGGGATCATACGGGAACATGCGGGAACATGGGGGAACATGTGGGAACATGTGGGAACGTGTGGGAACATGTGGAAACATGTGGGAACATTTGGAAACGTGTGGGAACGTGTGGAAACATGTGGAAACGTGAGAACATGTGGGAACATATGGGAATGTGTGGAAACGAGGAAACATATGGGAATGTGTGGAAACGAGGAAATGTGTGCGAATATGTGGAAACATGTGGAAACATGTGGGAACATGCAGAAACATGCGGGAACATGTGAGAACATGCGGGAACATGTAGGAACATGTGGGAACGTGTGGGAACGTGGAAACAAGTGGGAACCTGTGGAAACATGTGGAAACATGCGGAAACATGTGGGAACATGTGGAAACGTGTGGGAACATGCGGGAACATGTGGGAACATGTGGAAATGTGTGGGAACATGCGGAAACATGTGGGAACATGTTTAAACGTGAGAACATGTGGGAACATATGGGAATGTGTGGAAACGAGGAAACACGTGGGAATATGTGGAAACATGTGGGCAAATGTGGGAACATGTGGGGACATGTGGGAACGTGTGGGAACTTGTAGAAACGTGTGGGAACATGTGGGAACATGTAGGAACATGTGCAAACATGTGGGAACATGTGGGAACGTGTGGGAACATGGAAACATGAGGGAACATGCAGAAACATGCGGGAACATACGGGAACGTGCGGGAACATGCGGGAACATGTGGAAACATGTGGAAACATGTGGAACATGTGGGCACATGTGGGAATGTGTGGAAACGTGGAAACATGTGGGAATATGTGGGAACGTGTGGGAACATGTGCAAACGTTTGGGAACGTGTGGGAACGTGTGGGAACAAGTGGGAACACGTGGGAACATGTGGGAACATCGGGGAACATGTGCGAACATGTGGAAACATGTGGGAAATGTATGGGAACTTGTGGGAAAGTGTGGGAACGTGTGGGAACGTGTGGAAACGTGGAAACTTGTGGAAACATGTGGGAACATGTGGAAACATGTGGAAACATGTGGAAATGTGGGAACATGTGGGAACATGTTGGAACATGTGGAAACATGTGGGAACATGAGGAAACATGTAGGAACATGTGGGAACGTGGAAACATGTGGGAACATGTGGGCACATGTGGGAATGTATGGAAACGTGGAAACATGTGGGAATATGTGGGAACATGGGGGAACATGTGGAAACGTGTGGAAACGTGTGGGAACGTGTGGGAACGTGTGGGAACGTGTGGGAACATGTGGGAACACGTGGGAACATGTGGGAACATCGGGGAACATGTGGAAACATGTGGAAACATGTGGGAAATGTGTTTGAACGTGTGGGAAAGTGTGGGAATGTGTGGGAACGTGTGGAAACGTGGAAACTTGTGGAAACATGTGGGAACATGTGGAAACATGTGGAAACATGTGGAAATGTGGGAACATGTGGGAACATGTGGGAACATGTGGGAACATGTGGAAACATGTGGGAACATGAGGAAACATGTGGGAACATGTGGGAACATGTGGAAACATGTGGGAACATGTGGGAACATGCAGAAACATGCGGGAACATACGGGAACATACGGGAACATGCGGGAACATGTGGGAACATGTGGAAACATGTGGGAACATTTGGAAACGTGTGGGAACGTTTTGATAAGTGTGGGAATGTTTGGGAACGTGGAAACATTTGGCAACATGCAGAAACATGTGGGCACATGTGGGAACATGTGGAAACATGTGGGAACATGTGGGAACGTGTGGAAAAGTGTGTGAACATTTGGGAACGTGGAAACATGTGGCAACATTCAGAAATATGCGGGATCATACGGGAACATGCGGGAACATGCGGGAACGTGTGGGAACATATGGGAACGTGTGGGAACATGTGGAAACATGTGGGAACATTTCGAAACGTGTGGGAACGTGTGGGAACGTGGAAACATGTGGAAACGTGAGAACATGTGGGAACATATGGGAATGTGTGGAAACGAGGAAACATGTGGGAATATGTGGAAACATGTGGGAAAATTTGGGAACATGTGGGGACATGTGGGAACGTGTGGGAACTTGTGGAAACGTGTGGGAACATGTGGGAACGTGTGGGAACATGTGGGAACATGTGGGAACATGTGGGAACATGTGGGAACATGTGGGGACACTTGGAAACGTTGAAACGTTTGGGAACATGTTGGAACATGTGGAAACATTTGGAAACATGTGGAAACATGTGGAAACATGTGGGAACATGTGGAGACGTGTGGGAACGTGTGGGAACATGTGGGAACACGTGGGAACATGTGGGAACATCGGGGAACACGTGGGAACATGTGGGAACATCGGGGAATATGTGGAAACATGTGGGAACATGTGGGAACATGTGGAAATGTGGAAACATGTGGAAACGTGGAAATGTGGGAAAATGTGGGAACATGTGGAAACTTGGAAACATTTGGGAACATGTGGGAACATGTGGGAACATTTGGAAACGTGTGGGAACGTTTGGAAAAGTGTGGGAACATGTGGGAACTTGTGGGAACGTGGAAACATGTGGGAACATGCGGAAACATGCGGGAACATGCAGAAACATGCGGGATCATACGGGAACATGCGGGAACATGGGGGAACATGTGGGAACATGTGGGAACGTGTGGGAACATGTGGAAACATGTGGGAACATTTGGAAACGTGTGGGAACGTGTGGAAACATGTGGAAACGTGAGAACATGTGGGAACATATGGGAATGTGTGGAAACGAGGAAACATATGGGAATGTGTGGAAACGAGGAAATGTGTGCGAATGTGTGGAAACATCTGGGAACATGCAGAAACATGCGGGAACATGTGAGAACATGCGGGAACATGTAGGAACATGTGGGAACGTGTGGGAATGTGTGGAAACATGTGGGAACGTGTGGGAACGTGTGGAAACATGTGGGAACGTGTGGGAACGTGGAAACAAGTGGGAACCTGTGGAAACATGTGGGAACATGCGGAAACATGTGGGAACATGTGGAAACGTGTGGGAACATGCGGGAACATGTGGGAACATGTGGAAATGTGTGGGAACATGCGGAAACATGTGGGAACATGTTTAAACGTGAGAACATGTGGGAACATATGGGAATGTGTGGAAACGAGGAAACACGTGGGAATATGTGGAAACATGTGGGCAAATGTGGGAACATGTGGGGACATGTGGGAACGTGTGGGAACTTGTAGAAACGTGTGGGAACATGTGGGAACATGTAGGAACATGTGCAAACATGTGGGAACATGTGGGAACGTGTGGGAACATGGAAACATGAGGGAACATGCAGAAACATGCGGGAACATACGGGAACGTGCGGGAACATGCGGGAACATGTAGAAACATGTGGAAACATGTGGGAACATGTGGGCACATGTGGGAATGTGTGGAAACGTGGAAACATGTGGGAATATGTGGGAACGTGTGGGAACATGTGCAAACGTTTGGGAACGTGTGGGAACGTGTGGGAACATGTGGGAACACGTGGGAACATGTGGGAACATCGGCGAACATGTGCAAACATGTGGAAACATGTGGGAAATGTGTGGGAACGTGTGGGAAAGTGTGGGAACGTGTGGGAACGTGTGGAAACGTGGAAACTTGTGGAAACATGTGGGAACATGTGGAAACATGTGGAAACGTGGAAATGTGGGAACATGTGGGAACATGTGGGAACATGTGGAAACATGTGGGAACATGAGGAAACATGTAGGAACATGTGGGAACGTGGAAACATGTGGGAACATGTGGGCACATGTGGGAATGTATGGAAACGTGGAAACATGTGGGAATATGTGGGAACATGGGGGAACATGTGGAAACGTTTGGAAACGTGTGGGAACGTGTGGGAACGTGTGGGAACGTGTGGGAACGTGTGGGAACGTATGGGAACACGTGGGAACATCGGGGAACATGTGGAAACATGTGGAAACATGTGGAAACATGTGGGAAATGTGTGGGAACGTGTGGGAAAGTGTGGGAATGTGTGGGAACGTGTGGAAACGTGGAAACTTGTGGAAACATGTGGGAACATGTGGAAACATGTGGAAATGTGGGAACATGTGGGAACATGTGGGAACATGTGGAAACATGTGGTAACATGAGGAAACATGTGGGAACATGTGGGAACGTGGAAACATGTGGGAACATGTGGGCACATGTGGGAATGTATGGATACGTGGAAACATGTGGGAATATGTGGGAACATGTGGGAACATGTGGAAACGTGTGGGAACGTGTGGGAACATGTGGGAACGTGTGGGAACATGTGGGAACACGTGGGAACATGTCGGAACATCGGGGAACATGTGGAAACATGTGGGAACATGTGGAAATGTGTGGGAACGTGTGGGAACATGTGGAAACGTGGAAACAAGTGGAAACATGTGGAAACATTTGGAAACGTGTGGGAACTTATGGATAAATGTGGGAGCGTGTGGGAACGTATAAACATGTGGGAACATTAGGAAACATGTGGGAACATGTGGGAACGTGGAAACATTTGGGAACATTTGGGCACATGTGGGAATGTGTGGAAACGTGGAAACATGTGGGAATATGTGGGAACGTGTGGGAACGTGTGGGAACATGTGGAAACGTGTGGGAACATGTGGGAACGTGTGGGAACATGTGGGAACACGTGGGAACATGTGGGAACATCGGGGAACATGTGGAAACATGTGGAAACATTTGGAAATGTGGGAACATGTGGGAACATGTGGAAACGTGGAAACATGTGGGAACATGTGGAAACGTGAGAACATGTGGGAACATATGGGAATATGTGGAAACGAGGAAACATGTGGGAATATGTGGAAACATGTGGGAAAATGTGGGAACATATGGGGACATGTGGGAACGTGTGGGAACTTGTAGAAACATGTGGGAACATGTGGGAACATCTGAGAACATGTGGGAACATGTGGGAACATGTGGGAACATGTGGAAACATGTGGAAACATGTGGAAACGTGTGGGAACATGTGGGAACATCGGGGAACATATGGAAACATGTGGGAACATGTGGAAATGTGTGGGAACGTGTGGGAACATGTGGAAACGTGGAAATATGTGGGAACATGTGGGAACATGTGGAAACGTCGAAACATATGGGACCATGTGGAAACATGTGGGAACATGCAGAAACATGCGGGAACATACGGGAAAATGCGGGAACATATGGAAACATGTGGAAACATGTGGGAACATTTTGAAACGTGTGGGAACGTTTTGATAAGTGTGGGAATGTTTGGGAACGTGAAAACATGTGGCAACATGCAGAAACATGTGGGCACATGTGGGAACATGTGGAAACGTGTGGGAACATGTGGGAACGTGTGGAAAAGTGTGTGAACATTTGGGAACGTGGAAACATGTGGGAACATGTGGGAACATGCAGAAATATGCGGGATCATACGGGAACATGCGGGAACATGCGGGAACGTGTGGGAACATGTGGGAACGTGTGGGAACATGTGGGAACATGTGGGGACATGTGGGAACGTGTGGGAACTTGTAGAAACATGTGGGAACATGTGGGAACATCTGAGAACATGTGGGAACATGTGGGAACATGTGGGAATATGTGGAAACGTGGAAACGTTTGGGAACATGTGGGAACATTTGGAAACATGTGGAAACATGTGGGAACAAGTGGAAACATGTGGGAACATGTGGAAACGTGTGGGAACATGTGGGAACATCGGGGAACATGTGGAAACATGTGGGAACATGTGGAAATGTGGGGGAATGTGTGGGAACATGTGGAAACGTGAGAACATGTGGAAACATGTGGAAACTTTTTGAAATGTGGGAACATTTGGGAACATGTGGGAACATGTGGGAACATGTGGGAACATGTGGGAACATGTAGAAACGTGGAAACATGTGGGAACATTTGGAAACATGTGGGAACGTGTGAGAACATGTGGAAACATGTGGGAACGTGTGGGAACTTGGAAACGTTGGAACATGTGGAAACATGTAGAAACACGTGGGAACATGTGGGAACATGTGGGGACATGTGGAAACGTGGAAACATTTGGGAACATGTGGAAATGTGGGAACGTGTGGGAACATGTGGAAACGTGTGGGAACGTGTGGGAACATTTGGGAACACGTGGGAACATGTGGGAACATCGGGGAACATGTGGGAACATGCAGAAACATGCGGGAACATATGGGAACATGCGGGAACATGCGGGAACATGTGGGAACATGCGGGAACATGTTGGAACATGTGGGAACGTGTGGAAACATGTGGAAACGTTTGGGAACGTGGAAACAACTAGGAACATGTGGAAACATGTGGGAACATGTGGAAATATGTGGGAACATGTGGGAACAAGTGGGAACATGTGGGAACATGTGGAAACGTGTGGGAACGTGTGGGAACATGTGGGAACATGTGGGAAATGTGTGGGAACGTGTGGGAATGTGTGGAAACATGTGGAAACATGTGGAAATGTGGGAACATGTGGGAACATGTTGGAACATGTGGAAACGTGGAAACATGTGGGAACATGTGGAAACATGTGGAAACATGTGGAAATGTGGGAACATGTGGGAACATGTTGGAACATGTGGAAACATGGAAACATGTGGAAACATGTGGAAACATGTGGGAACATGTGGAAACATGTAGGAACATACGGGAACGTGCGTGAACATGCGGGAACATGTGGAAACATGTGGAAACATGTGGGAACATGTGGGCACATGTGGGAATGTGTGGAAACGTGGAAACATGTGGGAATATGTGGGAACGTGTGGGAACGTGTGGGAACATGTGGGAACACGTGGGAACATGTGGGAACATCGGGGAACATGTGCGAACATGTGGAAACATGTGGGAAATGTGTTGGAACGTGTGGGAAAGTGTGGGAACATGTGGAAACGTGGAAACTTGTGGAAACATGTGGGAACATGTGGAAACATGTGGAAACATGTGGAAATGTGGGAACATGTGGGAACATGTGGGAACATGTGGAAACATGTGGAAACATGTAGGAACATGAGGAAAAATATGGGAACATGTGGGAACGTGGAAACATGTGGGAACATGTGGGCACATGTGGGAATGTATGGAAACGTGGAAACATGTGGGAATATGTGGGAACATGTGGGAACATGTGGAAACGTGTGGGAACGTGTGGGAACGTGTGGGAACGTGTGGGAACGTGTGGGAACATGTGGGAACACGTGGGAACATGTGGGAACATCGGGGAACATGTGGAAACATGTGGGAACATGTGGAAATGTGTGGGAACATGTGGGAACACGTGGGAACTAGTGGGAACATCGGGAAACATGTGGAAACATGTGGAAACATTTGGAAATGTGGGAACATGTGGGAACATGTGGGAACATGTGGAAACGTGGAAACATGTGGAAATTTGGGAACATGTGGGAACATGTGGAAACATGTGGAAACATGTGGGAACATGAGGAAACATGTGGGAACATGTGGGAACGTGGAAATATGTGGGAACATGTGGGCACATGTGGGAATGTATGGAAATGTGGAAACATGTGGGAATATGTGGAAACATGTGGAAACATGTGGAAACATTTGGAAACGTGTGGGAACTTATGTATAAATGTGGGAACGTGTGGGAACGTATAAACATGTGGGAACATGAGGAAACACGTGGGAACATGTGGGAACGTGGAAACATTTGGGAACATGTGGGCGCATGTGGGAATGTGTGGAAACGTGGAAACATGTGGGAATATGTGGGAACGTGTGGGAACATGTGGAAACGTGTGGGAACATGTGGGAACGTGTGGGAACATGTGGGAACACGTGGGAACATGTGGGAACATCGGGGAACATGTGGAAACATGTGGAAACATTTGGAAATGTGGGAACATGTGGGAACATGTGGAAACGTGGAAACATGTGGGAACATGTGGAAACGTGAGAACATGTGGGAAGATCGGGGAACATGTGCCAACATGTGGAAACATGTGGGATATGTGTGGGAACGTGTGGGAAAGTGTGGGAACGTGTGGGAACGTGTGGAAACATGGAAACTTGTGGAAACATGTGGGAACATGTGGAAACATGTGGAAACATGTGGAAATGTGGGAACATGTGGGAACATGTGGGAACATGTGGAAACATGTGGGAACATGAGGAAACATGTGGGAACATGTGGGAATATGTGGGAACGTGTGGGAACGTGTGGGAACATGTGGGAACACGTGGGAAAATGTGGGAACGTGTGGGAACGTGTGGGAACATGTGGGAACACGTGGGAACATGTGGGAACATCGGGGAACATGTGCGAACATGTGGAAACATGTGGGAAATGTGTGGGAACGTGTGGGAAAGTGTGGGAACATGTGGAAACGTGGAAACTTGTGGAAACATGTGGGAACATGTGGAAACATGTGGAAACATGTGGAAATGTGGGAACATGTGGGAACATGTGGGAACATGTGGAAACATGTGGAAACATGTGGGAACATGAGGAAAAATGTGGGAACATGTGGGAACGTGGAAACATGTGGGAACATGTGGGCACATGTGGGCACATGTGGGAATGTATGGAAACGTGGAAACATGTGGGAATATGTGGGAACATGTGGGAACATGTGGAAACGTGTGGGAACGTGTGGGAACGTGTGGGAACGTGTGGGAACGTGTGGGAACATGTGGGAACACGTGGGAACATGTGGGAACATCGGGGAACATGTGGAAACATGTGGGAACATGTGGAAATGTGTGGGAACGTGTGGGAACATGTGGAAACGTGTGGGAACATGTGGGAACACGTGGGAACATGTGGGAACATCGGGGAACATGTGGAAACATGTGGAAACATTTGGAAATGTGGGAACATGTGGGAACATGTGGGAACATGTGGAAACGTGGAAACATGTGGAAATGTGGGAACATGTGGGAACATGTGGGAACATGTGGAAACATGTGGAAACATGTGGGAACATGAGGAAACATGTGGGAACATGTGGGAACGTGGAAATATGTGGGAACATGTGGGCACATGTGGGAATGTATGGAAATGTGGAAACATGTGGGAATATGTGGAAACATGTGGAAACATGTGGAAACATTTGGAAACGTGTGGGAACTTATGGATAAATGTGGGAACGTGTGGGAACGTATAAACATGTGGGAACATGAGGAAACATGTGGGAACGTGGAAACATTTGGGAACATGTGGGCGCATGTGGGAATGTGTGGAAACGTGGAAACATGTGGGAATATGTGGGAACGTGTGGGAACATGTGGAAACGTGTGGGAACATGTGGGAACGTGTGGGAACATGTGGGAACACGTGGGAACATGTGGGAACATCGGGGAACATGTGGAAACATGTGGAAACATTTGGAAATGTGGGAACATGTGGGAACATGTGGGAACATGTGGAAACGTGGAAACATGTGGGAACATGTGGAAACGTGAGAACATGTGGGAAGATCGGGGAACATGTGCCAACATGTGGAAACATGTGGGAAATGTGTGGGAACGTGTGGGAAAGTGTGGGAACGTGTGGGAACGTGTGGAAACATGGAAACTTGTGGAAACATGTGGGAACATGTGGAAACATGTGGAAACATGTGGAAACATGTTGAAATGTGGGAACATGTGGGAACATGTGGGAACATGTGGAAACATGTGGGAACATGAGGAAACATGTGGGAACATGTGGGAACGTGGAAACATGTGGGAACATGTGGGCACATGTGGGAATGTATGGAAACGTGGAAACATGTGGGAATATGTGGGAACATGTGGGAACATGTGGAAACGTGTGGGAACGTGTGGGAACGTGTGGGAACGTGTGGGAACATGTCGGAACACGTGGGAACATGTGGGAACATCGGGGAACATGTGGAAACATGTGGGAACATGTGGAAATGTGTGGGAACGTGTGGGAACATGTGGAAACGTGGAAACATGTGGAAACATGTGGAAACATTTGGAAACGTGTGGGAACTTATGGATAAATGTGGGAACGTGTGGGAACGTATAAACATGTGGGAACATGAGGAAACACGTGGGAACATGTGGGAAAGTGGAAACATTTGGGAACATGTGGGCACATGTGGGAATGTGTGGAAACGTGGAAACATGTGGGAATATGTGGGAACGTGTGGGAACATGTGGAAACGTGTGGGAACATGTGGGAACGTGTGGGAACATGTGGGAACACGTGGGAACATGTGGGAACATCGGGGAACATGTGGAAACATGTGGAAACATGTGGAAACATTTGGAAATGTGGGAAAATGTGGGAACATGTGGGAACATGTGGAAACGTGTGGGAACGTGTGGGAACGTGTGGGAACATGTGGGAACACTTGGGAACATGTGGGAACATCGGGGAACATGTGGAAACATGTGGGAATGTGTGGGAATGTTTGCGAACATGTGGAAACGTGGAAACATGTGGAAACATTTGGAAACGTGTGGGAACTTATGGATAAATGTGGGAACGTGTGGGAACGTATAAACATGTGGGAACATGAGGAAACACGTGGGACCATGTGGGAACGTGGAAACATTTGGGAACATGTGGGCGCATGTGGGAATGTGTGGAAACGTGGAAACATGTGGGAATATGTGGGAACGTGTGGGAACATGTGGAAACGTGTGGGAACATGTGGGAACGTGTGGGAACATGTGGGAACACGTGGGAACATGTGGGAACATCGGGGAACATGTGGAAACATGTGGAAACATTTGGAAATGTGGGAACATGTGGGAACATGTGGAAACGTGGAAACATATGGGAACATGTGGAAACGTGAGAACATGTGGGAAGATCGGGGAACATGTGCGAACATGTGGAAACATGTAGGAAATGTGTGGGAACGTGTGGGAAAGTGTGGGAACGTGTGGGAACGTGTGGAAACATGGAAACTTGTGGAAACATGTGGGAACATGTGGAAACATGTGGAAACATGTGGAAATGTGGGAACATGTGGGAACATGTGGGAACATGTGGGAACATGTGGAAACATGTGGGAACATGAGGAAACATGTGGGAACATGTGGGAACGTGGAAACATGTGGGAACATGTGGGCGCATGTGGGAATGTATGGAAACGTGGAAACATGTGGGAATATGTGGGAACATGTGGGAACATGTGGAAACGTGTGTGAACGTGTGGGAACGTGTGGGAACGTGTGGGAACATGTGGGAACACGTGGGAACATGTGGGAACATCGGGGAACATGTGGAAACATGTGGGAACATGTGGAAATGTGTGGGAACGTGTGGGAACATGTGGAAACGTGGAAACATGTGGAAACATGTGGAAACATTTGGAAACGTGTGGGAACTTATGGATAAATGTGGGAACGTGTGGGAACGTATAAACATGTGGGAACATGAGGAAACACGTGGGAACATGTGGGAACGTGGAAACATTTGGGAACATGTGGGCACATGTGGGAATGTGTGGAAACGTGGAAACATGTGGGAATATGTGGGAACGTGTGGGAACATGTGGAAATGTGTGGGAACATGTGGGAACGTGTGGGAACATGTGGGAACACGTGGGAACATGTGGGAACATCGGGGAACATGTGGAAACATGTGGAAACATGTGGAAAAATTTGGAAATTAGGGAAAATGTGGGAACATGTGGAAACGTGGAAACATGTGGGAACATGTGGAAACGTGAGAACATGTGGGAACATATGGGAATATGTGGAAACGAGGAAACATGTGGGAATATATGGAAACATGTGGGAAAATGTGGGAACATGTGGAAATGTGTGGGAACATTTGGGAACGTGGAAACATGTGGCAACATGTGGGAACATTCAGAAATATGCGGGATCATACGGGAACATGCGGGAACATGCGGGAACGTGTGGGAACATGTGGGAACGTGTGGGAACATGTGGAAATATGTGGGAACATTTCGAAACGTGTAGGAACGTGTGGGAACGTGGAAACATGTGGAAACGTGAGAACATGTGGGAACATATGGGAATGTTTGGAAACGAGGAAACATGTGGGAATATGTGGAAACATGTGGGAAAATTTGGGAACATGTGGGGACATGTGGGAACGTGTGGGAACTTGTGGAAACGTGTGGGAACATGTGGGAACGTGTGGGAACATGTGGGAACATGTGGGAACATGTGGGGACACTTGGAAACGTGGAAACGTTTGGGAACATGTTGGAACATGTGGAAACATTTGGAAACATGTGGAAACATGTGGGAACATGTGGAAACGTGTGGGAACGTGTGGGAACATGTGGGAACACGTGGGAACATGTGGGAACATCGGGGAACATCGGGGAACATGTGGGAACATGTGGGAACATCGGGGAATATGTGGAAACATGTGGGAACATGTGGGAACATGTGGGAACATGTGGAAATGTGTGGGAACATGTGGAAATGTGGAAATGTGGACACATGTGGAAACATGTGGAAATATGGGAACATGTGGGAACATGTGGAAACTTGGAAACATTTGGGAACATGTGGGAACATGTGGGAACATTTGGAAACGTGTGGGAACGTTTGGAAAAGTGTGGGAACATGTGGGAACTTGTGGGAACGTGGAAACGTGGGAACATGCGGAAACATGCGGGAACATGCAGAAACATGCAGGATCATACGGGTACATGCGGGAACATGGGGGAACATGTGGGAACATGTGGGAACGTGTGGGAACATGTGGAAACATGTGGGAACATTTGGAAACGTTTGGGAACGTGTGGAAACATTTGGAAACGTGAGAACATGTGGGAACATATGGGAATGTGTGGAAACGAGGAAACATATGGGAATGTGTGGAAACGAGGAAATGTGTGCAAATATGTGGAAACATGTGGAAACATGTGGGAACATGCAGAAACATGCGGGAACATGTGAGAATATGCGGGAACATGTGGGAACATGTGGGAACACGTGGGAACATGTGGGAACATCGGGGAACATGTGCGAACATGTGGAAACATGTGGGAAATGTGTGGGAACGTGTGGGAAAGTGTGGGAACGTGTGGGAACGTGTGGAAACGTGGAAACTTCTGGAAACATGTGGGAACATGTGGAAACATGTGGAAACATGTGGAAATGTGGGAACATGTGGGAACATGTTGGAACATGTGGAAACATGTGGGAACATGATGAAACATGTAGGAACATGTGGGAACGTGGAAACATGTGGGAACATGTGGGCACATGTGGGAATGTATGGAAACGTGGAAACATGTGGGAATATGTGGGAACATGGGGGAACATGTGGAAACGTGTGGAAACGTGTGGGAACGTGTGGGAACGTGTGGGAACGTGTGGGAACATGTAAGAACACGTGGGAACATGTGGGAACATCGGGGAACATGTGGAAACATGTGGAAACATGTGGGAAATGTGTGGGAACGTGTGGGAAAGTGTGGGAATGTGTGGGAACTTGTGGAAACGTGGAAAATTGTGGAAACATGTGGGAACATGTGGAAACATGTGGAAACATGTGGAAATGTGGGAACATGTGGGAACATGTGGGAACATGTGGGAACATGTGGAAACATGTGGGAACATGAGGAAACATGTGGGAACATATGGGAATATGTGGAAACGAGGAAACATGTGGGAATATATGGAAACATGTGGGAAAATGTGGGAACATGTGGGGACATGTGGGAACATCGGGGAACATGTGGAAACATGTGGGAACATGTGGAAATGTGTCGGAACGTGTGGGAACATGTGGAAACATGGAAACATGTGGGAACATGTGGGAACATGTGGAAACGTCGAAACATATGGGACCATGTGGAAACATGTGGGAACATGTGGGAACATGTGGAAACGTGTGGGAACATGTGGGAACGTGTGGGAACATGTGGGAACATGTGGGAACATGTGGAAACGTGTGGGAACATGTGGGAACGTGTGGGAACATGTGGGAACGTATGGGAACATGTGGGAACACGTGGGAACATGTGGGAACATCGGGGAACATGTGGAAACATGTGAGAACATGTGGAAATGTGTGGGAACGTGTGGGAACATGTGGAAACGTGGAAACATGTGGAAACATGTGGGAACATAAAGGAAACGTGGAAACATGTGGGACCATGTGGAAACATGTGGGAACATGTGGGAACATGTGGAAACATGTGGGAACATGCAAAAACATGCGGGAACATACGGGAACATGCGGGAACATGTGGGAACATGTGGAAACATGTGGGAACATTTGGAAACGTGTGGGAATGTTTTGAAAAGTGTGGGAATGTTTGTGAACGTGGAAACATGTGGCAACATGCGGAAACATGTGGGCACATGTGGGAACATGTGGAAACGTGTGGGAACATGTGGGAACGTGTGGAAAAGTGTGTGAACATTTGGGAACGTGGTAATAAGTGGGAACATGTGGGAAAATGCAGAAATATGCGGGATCATACGGGAACATGCGGGAACATGCGGGAACATGTGGGAACATGTGGGAAGGTGTGGGAACGTGGAAACATATGGAAACGTGAGAACATGTGGGAACATATGGGAATGTGTGGAAACGAGGAAACATGTGGGAATATGTGGAAACATGTGGGAAAATGTGGGAACATGTGGGGACATGTGGGAACGTGTGGGAACTTGTGGAAACGTGTGGGAACATGTGGGAACATGTGGGAACATGTGGGAACATGTGGGGACATGTGGAAACCTGGAAACGTTTGGGAATATGTGGGAACATGTGGAAACATATGGAAACATTTGGAAACATGTGGAAACATGTGGGAACATGTGGAAATGTGTGGGAACGTGTGGGAACGTGTGGGAACATGTGGGAACACGTGGGAACATGTGGGAACATCGGGGAACATGTGGAAACATGTGGAAACATGTGGGAACATGTGGGAACATGTGGAAATGTGTGGGAACGTGTGGGAACATGTGGATATGTGGAAACATGTTGAAACATGTGGAAATGTGGGAACATGTGGGAACATGTGGAAACGTGGAAACATTTGGGAACATGTGGGAACATGTGGGAACATTTGGAAACGTGTGGGAACGTTTGGAAAAGTGTGGGAACGTGTGGGAACTTGTGGGAACGTGGAAACATGTGGGAACATGTGGGAACATGTGGGAACATGTGGGAACATGTGGGAACATGTGGGAACATGTGGGAACGTGTGGGAACATGGAAACATGTGGGAACATGCGGAAACATGTGGGAACATGCAGAACCATGCGGGATCATACGGGAACATACGGGAACATGCGGGAACATGTGGGAACATGTGGGAACGTGTGGGAACATGTGGGAACATGAGGAAACATGTAGGAACATGTGGGAACGTGGAAACATGAGGGAACATGTGGGCACATGTGGAAACATGTGGGAACATGAGGAAACATGTAGGAACATGTGGGAACGTGGAAGCATGTGGGAAAATGTGGGCACATGTGGGAATGTATGGAAACGTGAAAACATTTGGGAATATGTGGGAACATGGGGGAACATTTGGAAACGTGTGGAAACGTGTGGGAACGTGTGGGAACGTGTGGGGACATGTGGGAACACGTGGGAACATGTGGGAACATCGGGGAACATGTGGAGACATGTGGGAACATGTGGAAATGTCTGGGAACGTGTGGGAACATGTGGAAACGTGGAAACATGTGGAAACGGGTGGAAACGTGGAAACATTTGGAAACGTGTGGGAACTTATAGATAAATGTGGGAACGCGTGGGAACGTATAAACATGTGGGAACATGAGGAAACATGTGGGAACATGTGGGAACGTGGAAACATTTGTGAACGTGTGGGCACATGTGGGAATGTGTGGAAACGTGGAAACATGTGGGAATATGTGGAAAAATTTGGAAATTAGGGAAAATGTGGGAACATGTGGAAACGTGGAAACATGTGGGAACATGTGGAAACGTGAGAACATGTGGGAACATATGGGAATATGTGGAAACGAGGAAACATGTGGGAATATATGGAAACATGTAGGAAAATGTGGGAACATGTGGAAATGTGTGGGAACATGTGGGAACGTGTGGAAAAGTGTGTGAACATTTGGGAACGTGGAAACATGTGGCAACATGTGGGAACATTCAGAAATATGCGGGATCATACGGGAACATGCGGGAACATGCGGGAACGTGTGGGAACATGTGGGAACGTGTGGGAACATGTGGAAATATGTGGGAACATTTCGAAACGTGTGGGAACGTGTGGGAACGTGGAAACATGTGGAAACGTGAGAACATGTGGGAACATATGGGAATGTGTGGAAACGAGGAAACATGTGGGAATATGTGGAAACATGTGGGAAAATTTGGGAACATGTGGGGACATGTGGGAACGTGTGGGAACGTGTGGGAACTTGTGGAAACGTGTGGGAACATGTGGGAACGTGTGGGAACATGTGGGAACATGTGGGAACATGTGGGGACACTTGGAAACGTGGAAACGTTTGGGAACATGTTGGAACATGTGGAAACATTTGGAAACATGTGGAAACATGTGGGAACATGTGGAAACGTGTGGGAACGTGTGGGAACATGTGGGAACACGTGGGAACATGTGGGAACATCGGGGAACATCGGGGAACATGTGGGAACATGTGGGAACATCGGGGAATATGTGGAAACATGTGGGAACATGTGGGAACATGTGGGAACATGTGGAAATGTGTGGGAACATGTGGAAATGTGGAAATGTGGACACATGTGGAAACATGTGGAAATATGGGAACATGTGGGAACATGTGGAAACTTGGAAACATTTGGGAACATGTGGGAACATTTGGAAACGTGTGGGAACGTTTGGAAAAGTGTGGGAACATGTGGGTACTTGTGGGAACGTGGAAACATGTGGGAACATGCGGAAACATGCGGGAACATGCAGGAACATGCAGGATCATACGGGTACATGCGGGAACATGGGGGAACATGTGGGAACATGTGGGAACGTGTGGGAACATGTGGAAACATGTGGGAACATTTGGAAACGTGTGGGAACGTGTGGAAACATGTGGAAACGTGAGAACATGTGGGAACATATGGGAATGTGTGGAAACGAGGAAACATATGGGAATGTGTGGAAACGAGGAAATGTGTGCGAATATGTGGAAACATGTGGAAACATGTGGGAACATGCAGAAACATGCGGGAACATGTGAGAATATGCGGGAACATGTGGGAACATGTGGGAACACGTGGGAACATGTGGGAACATCGGGGAACATGTGCGAACATGTGGAAACATGTGGGAAATGTGTGGGAACGTGTGGGAAAGTGTGGGAACGTGTGGGAACGTGTGGAAACGTGGAAACTTCTGGAAACATGTGGGAACATGTGGAAACATGTGGAAACATGTGGAAATGTGGGAACATGTGGGAACATGTTGGAACATGTGGAAACATGTGGGAACATGATGAAACATGTAGGAACATGTGGGAACGTGGAAACATGTGGGAACATGTGGGCACATGTGGGAATGTATGGAAACGTGGAAACATGTGGGAATATGTGGGAACATGGGGGAACATGTGGAAACGTGTGGAAACGTGTGGGAACGTGTGGGAACGTGTGGGAACGTGTGGGAACATGTAAGAACACGTGGGAACATGTGGGAACATCGGGGAACATGTGGAAACATGTGGAAACATGTGGGAAATGTGTGGGAACGTGTGGGAAAGTGTGGGAATGTGTGGGAACTTGTGGAAACGTGGAAAATTGTGGAAACATGTGGGAACATGTGGAAACATGTGGAAACATGTGGAAATGTGGGAACATGTGGGAACATGTGGGAACATGTGGGAACATGTGGAAACATGTGGGAACATGAGGAAACATGTGGGAACATATGGGAATATGTGGAAACGAGGAAACATGTGGGAATATATGGAAACATGTGGGAAAATGTGGGAACATGTGGGGACATGTGGGAACTTGTAGAAACATGTGGGAACATGTGGGAACATCTGAGAACATGTGGGAACATGTGGAAACATGTGGGAACATGTGGGAACATGTGGGAACATGTGGAAACATGTGGAAACGTGTGGGAACATGTGGGAACATCGGGGAACATGTGGAAACATGTGGGAACATGTGGAAATGTGTCGGAACGTGTGGGAACATGTGGAAACATGGAAACATGTGGGAACATGTGGGAACATGTGGAAACGTCGAAACATATGGGACCATGTGGAAACATGTGGGAACATGTGGGAACATGTGGAAACGTGTGGGAACATGTGGGAACGTGTGGGAACATGTGGGAACATGTGGGAACATGTGGAAACGTGTGGGAACATGTGGGAACGTGTGGGAACATGTGGGAACGTATGGGAACATGTGGGAACACGTGGGAACATGTGGGAACATCGGGGAACATGTGGAAACATGTGGAAATGTGTGGGAACGTGTGGGAACATGTGGAAACGTGGAAACATGTGGAAACATGTGGGAACATAAAGGAAACGTGGAAACATGTGGGACCATGTGGAAACATGTGAGAACATGTGGGAACATGTGGAAACATGTGGGAACATGCAAAAACATGCGGGAACATACGGGAACATGCGGGAACATGTGGGAACATGTGGAAACATGTGGGAACATTTGGAAACGTGTGGGAATGTTTTGAAAAGTGTGGGAATGTTTGTGAACGTGGAAACATGTGGCAACATGCGGAAACATGTGGGCACATGTGGGAACATGTGGAAACGTGTGGGAACATGTGGGAACGTGTGGAAAAGTGTGTGAACATTTGGGAACGTGGTAATAAGTGGGAACATGTGGGAAAATGCAGAAATATGCGGGATCATACGGGAACATGCGGGAACATGCGGGAACATGTGGGAACATGTGGGAAGGTGTGGGAACGTGGAAACATATGGAAACGTGAGAACATGTGGGAACATATGGGAATGTGTGGAAACGAGGAAACATGTGGGAATATGTGGAAACATGTGGGAAAATGTGGGAACATGTGGGGACATGTGGGAACGTGTGGGAACTTGTGGAAACGTGTGGGAACATGTGGGAACATGTGGGTACATGTGGGAACATGTGGGGACATGTGGAAACCTGGAAACGTTTGGGAATATGTGGGAACATGTGGAAACATATGGAAACATTTGGAAACATGTGGAAACATGTGGGAACATGTGGAAATGTGTGGGAACGTGTGGGAACGTGTGGGAACATGTGGGAACACGTGGGAACATGTGGGAACATCGGGGAACATGTGGAAACATGTGGAAACATGTGGGAACATGTGGGAACATGTGGAAATGTGTGGGAACGTGTGGGAACATGTGGATATGTGGAAACATGTTGAAACATGTGGAAATGTGGGAACATGTGGGAACATGTGGAAACGTGGAAACATTTGGGAACATGTGGGAACATGTGGGAACATTTGGAAACGTGTGGGAACGTTTGGAAAAGTGTGGGAACGTGTGGGAACTTGTGGGAACGTGGAAACATGTGGGAACATGCGGAAACCTGTGGGAACATGTGGGAACATGTGGGAACATGTGGGAACATGTGGGAACATGTGGGAACGTGTGGGAACATGGAAACATGTGGGAACATGCGGAAACATGTGGGAACATGCAGAACCATGCGGGATCATACGGGAACATGCGGGAACATGCGGGAACATGTGGGAACATGTGGGAACGTGTGGGAACATGTGGGAACATGAGGAAACATGTAGGAACATGTGGGAACGTGGAAACATGAGGGAACATGTGGGCACATGTGGAAACATGTGGGAACATGAGGAAACATGTAGGAACATGTGGGAACGTGGAAGCATGTGGGAAAATGTGGGCACATGTGGGAATGTATGGAAACGTGAAAACATTTGGGAATATGTGGGAACATGGGGGAACATGTGGAAACGTGTGGAAACGTGTGGGAACGTGTGGGAACGTGTGGGAACATGTGGGAACACGTGGGAACATGTGGGAACATCGGGGAACATGTGGAGACATGTGGGAACATGTGGAAATGTCTGGGAACGTGTGGGAACATGTGGAAACGTGGAAACATGTGGAAACAGGTGGAAACGTGGAAACATTTGGAAACGTGTGGGAACTTATAGATAAATGTGGGAACGCGTGGGAACGTATAAACATGTGGGAACATGAGGAAACATGTGGGAACATGTGGGAACGTGGAAACATTTGTGAACGTGTGGGCACATGTGGGAATGTGTGGAAACGTGGAAACATGTGGGAATATGTGGGAACGTGTGGGAACATGTGGAAACGTGTGGGAACATGTGGGAACGTTCGGGAACATGTGGGAACACGTGGGAACATGTGGGAACATCGGGGAACATGTGGAAACATGTGGAACCATTTGGAAATGTGGGAACATGTGGGAACATGTGGAAACGTGGAAACATGTGGGAACATGTGGAAACGTGAGAACATGTGGGAACATATGGGAATGTGTGGAAACGAGGAAACATGTGGGAATATGTGGAAACATGTGGGAAAATGTGGGAACATGTGGGGACATGTGGGAACGTGTGGGAACTTGTGTAAACGTGTGGGAACATGTGGGAACATCTGAGAACATGTGGGAACATGTGGAAACGTGTGGAAACCTGTGGGAACATGTGGGAACATGTGGGAATATTTGGAAACATGTGGGAACATGTGGGGACGTGTGGGAATATGTGGGAACATGTGGAAACATGCGGAAACGTGTGGGAACATGTGGGAACATCGGGGAACATCTGGAAACATGTGGGAACATGTGGGAACATGTGGGAACATGTGAAAATGTGTGGGAACGTGTGGGAACATGTGGAAACGTGGAAACATGTGGGAACATGTGGAAACATGTGGGAACATGTGGGAACATGTGGAAACATGTGGGAACATGTGGGAACATGTGGGAACATGAAGAAACATGCGGGAACATACGGGAACATGCGGGAACATGCGGGAACATGTTGGAACATGTGGGAACATGTGGAAACGTTTGGGCACATGTGGGAACATGTGGAAACATTTGGGAACATGTGGGAACGTGTGGAAAATTGTGTGAACATTTGGGAACGTGGAAACATGTGGGAACATGTGGGAACATGTGGGAACGTGTGGGAACATGTGGGAACATGAGGAAACATGTAGGAACATGTGGGAACGTGGAAACATGAGGGAACATGTGGGCACATGTGGAAACATGTGGGAACATGAGGAAACATGTAGGAACATGTGGGAACGTGGAAGCATGTGGGAAAATGTGAGCACATGTGAGAATGTATGGAAACGTGAAAACATTTGGGAATATGTGGGAACATGGGGGAACATGTGGAAACGTGTGGAAACGTGTGGGAACGTGTGGGAACGTGTGGGAACATGTGGGAACACGTGGGAACATGTGGGAACATCGGGGAACATGTGGAAACATGTGGGAACATGTGGAAATGTCTGGGAACGTGTGGGAACATGTGGAAACGTGGAAACATGTGGAAACAGGTGGAAACATGGAAACATTTGGAAACGTGTGGGAACTTATGGATAAATGTGGGAACGCGTGGGAACGTATAAACATGTGGGAACATGAGGAAACATGTGGGAACATGTGGGAACGTGGAAACATTTGTGAACGTGTGGGCACATGTGGGAATGTGTGGAAACGTGGAAACATGTGGGAATATGTGGGAACGTGTGGGAACATGTGGAAACGTGTGGGAACATGTGGGAACGTTCGGGAACATGTGGGAACACGTGGGAACATGTGGGAACATTGGGGAACATATGGAAACATGTGGAACCATTTGGAAATGTGGGAACATGTGGGAACATGTGAAAACGTGGAAACATGTGGGAACATGTGGAAACGTGAGAACATGTGGGAACATATGGGAATGTGTGGAAACGAGGAAACATGTGGGAATATGTGGAAACATGTGGGAAAATGTGGGAACATGTGGGGACATGTGGGAACGTGTGGGAACTTGTAGAAACGTGTGGGAACATGTGGGAACATCTGAGAACATGTGGGAACATGTGGAAACGTGTGGAAACCTGTGGGAACATGTGGGAACATGTGGGAATATTTGGAAACATGTGGGAACATGTGGGGACGTGTGGGAATATGTGGGAACATGTGGAAACATGCGGAAACGTGTGGGAACATGTGGGAACATCGGGGAACATCTGGAAACATGTGGGAACATGTGGGAACATGTGGGAACATGTGAAAATGTGTGGGAACGTGTGGGAACATGTGGAAACGTGGAAACATGTGGGAACATGTGGAAACATGTGGGAACATGTGGGAACATGTGGAAACATGTGGGAACATGTGGGAACATGTGGCAACATGTGGGAACATGTGGGAACATGAAGAAACATGCGGGAACATACGGGAACATGCGGGAACATGCGGGAACATGTTGGAACATGTGGGAACATGTGGAAACGTTTGGGCACATGTGGGAACATGTGGAAACGTTTGGGAACATGTGGGAACGTGTGGAAAATTGTGTGAACATTTGGGAACGTGGAAACATGTGGGAACATGTGGGAACATGCAGAAATATGCGGGATCATACGGGAACATGCGGGAACATGCGGGAACATGTGGGAACATGTGGGAACGTGTGATACATGTGGAAACATGTGGGAACATTTCTAAACGTGTGGGAACGTGTGGGAACGTGGAAACGTGGAAACTTGAGAACATGTGGGAACATATGGGAATGTGTGGAAACGAGGAAACATGTGGAAATATGTGGAAACATGTGGGAAAATGTGGGAACATGTGGGGACATGTGGGAATGTGTGGGAACTTGTGGAAACGTGTGGGAACATGTGGGAACATGTGGGAACATGTGGGGACATGTGGAAACGTGGAAACGTTTGGGAACATGTGGGAACATGTGGAAACATGTGGAAACATGTTGGAAAATGTGGAAAAGTGTGGGAACGTGTGGGAACATGTGGGAACACGTGGGAACATGTGGGAACATGTGGGAACCTGTGGGAACATGGAAACGTGTGGGAACGTTTGGAAAAGTGTGGGAACGTGGAAACATGTGGGAACATGCGGAAACATGTGTTAACATGTGGGAACATGTGGGAACATGTGGGAACGTGTGGGAACATGGAAACATGTGGGAACATGCAGAACCATGCGGGATCATACGGGAACATGCGGGAACATGCGGGAACATGTGGGAACATGTGGGAACGTGTGGGAACATGTGGGAACATGAGGAAACATGTAGGAACATGTGGGAACGTGGAAACATGTGGGAACATGTGGGCACATGTGGAAACATGTGGGAACATGAGGAAACATGTAGGAACATGTGGGAACGTGGAAGCATGTCGGAAAATGTGGGCACATGTGGGAATGTATGGAAACGTGAAAACATTTGGGAATATGTGGGAACATGGGGGAACATGTGGAAACGTGTGGAAACGTGTGGGAACGTGTGGGAACATGTGGGAACACGTGGGAACATGTGGGAACATCGGGGAACATGTGGAAACATGTGGGAACATGTGGAAATGTCTGGGAACGTGTGGGAACATGTGGAAACGTGGAAACATGTGGAAACAGGTGGAAACGTGGAAACATTTGGAAACGTGTGGGAACTTATGGATAAATGTGGGAACGCGTGGGAACGTATAAACATTTGTGAACATGTGGGCACATGTGGGAATGTGTGGAAACGTTGAAACATGTTTGGAATATGTGGGAACGTGTGGGAACATGTGGAAACGTGTGGGAACATGTGGGAACGTG
This sequence comes from Odontesthes bonariensis, assembly GCF_027942865.1. Taxonomy (NCBI): domain Eukaryota; kingdom Metazoa; phylum Chordata; class Actinopteri; order Atheriniformes; family Atherinopsidae; genus Odontesthes; species Odontesthes bonariensis. Next base: position 36,685,044 of record NC_134522.1, on the reverse strand, counting down.
TGGGAACATGTGGGAACACGTGGGAACATGTGGGAACATCGGGGAACATGTGGAAACATGTGGAACCATTTGGAAATGTGGGAACATGTGGGAACATGTGGAAACGTGGAAACATGTGGGAACATGTGGAAACGTGAGAACATGTGGGAACATATGGGAATGTGTGGAAACGAGGAAACATGTGGGAATATGTGGAAACATGTGGGAAAATGTGGGAACATGTGGGGACATGTGGGAACGTGTGGGAACTTGTAGAAACGTGTGGGAACATGTGGGAACATCTGAGAACATGTGGGAACATGTGGAAACGTGTGGAAACCTGTGGGAACATGTGGGAACATGTGGGAATATTTGGAAAAATGTGGGAACATGTGGGGACGTGTGGGAACATGTGGGAACATGTGGAAACATGCGGAAACGTGTGGGAACATGTGGGAACATCGGGGAACATGTGGAAACATGTGGGAACATGTGGGAACATGTGGGAACATGTGGGAACATGTGGGAACATGTGGGAACATGTGAAAATGTGTGGGAACGTGTGGGAACATGTGGAAACGTGGAAACATGTGGGAACATGTGGAAACATGTGGGAACATGTGGGAACGTGTGGAAACGTTTGGGAACATGTGGGAATGTGTGGAAAATTGTGTGAACATTTGGGAACGTGGAAACATGTGGGAACATGTGGGAACATGCAGAAATATGCGGGATCATACGGGAACATGCGGGAACATGCGGGAACATGTGGGAACATGTGGGAACGTATGGGAACATGTGGAAACATGTGGGAACATTTCTAAACGTGTGGGAACGTGTGGGAACGTGGAAACATGTGGAAACTTGAGAACATGTGGGAACATATGGGAATGTGTGGAAACGAGGAAACATGTGGGAATATGTGGAAACATGTGGGAAAATGTGGGAACATGTGGGGACATGTGGGAACGTGTGGGAACTTGTGGAAACGTGTGGGAACATGTGGGGACATGTGGAAACGTGGAAACGTTTGGGAACATGTGGGAACATGTGGAAACATGTGGAAACATGTTGGAAAATGTGGAAAAGTGTGGGAACGTGTGGGAACATGTGGGAACACGTGGGAACATGTGGGAACATCGGGGAACATGTGGAAACATGTGGGAACATGTGGGAACATGTGGGAACATGTGGAAATGTGTGGGAACGTGTGGGAACATGTGGAAATGTGGAAACATGTGGAAATGTGGGAATATGTGGGAACATGTGGAAACGTGGAAATGTGGAAACGTGGAAACATTTGGGAACATGTGGGAACATTTGGGAACATTTGGAAACGTGTGGGAACGTTTGGAAAAGTGTGGGAACGTGTGGGAATTTGTGGGAAAGTGGAAACATGTGGGAACAAGCGGAAAAATGTGGGAACATGTGGGAACATGTGGGAACGTGGAAACATGTGGGAACATGCAGAAACATGTGGGAACATGCAGAAACATGCGGGAACATGTGGGAACATTTTGAAACGTGTGGGCACGTTTGGAAAAGTTTGGGAACGTGTGGGAACTTGGAAACATGTGGGAACATGTGGGAACATGTGGGAACATGTGGGAACGTGTGGGAACATGGAAACATGTGGGAACATGCGGAAACATGTGGGAACATGCAGAAACATGCGGGATCATACGGGAACATGCGGGAAAATGCGGGAACATGTGGGAACATTTGGGAACGTGTGGGAACATGTGGAAACATGTGGGAAGATGTGGAAACGTGTGGGAACGTTTGGAAACATATGGAAACGTGAGAATATGTGGGAACATATGGGAATGGGTAGAAACGAGGGAACATATGGGAATGTGTGGAAACGAGGGAACGTATGGGAAAGTGTGGAAACGAGGAAATGTGTGCGAATATGTGGAAACATGTGGGAACATGTGGGAACATGCAGAAACATGTGGGAACATGTGAGAACTTGCGGGAACATGTAGGAACATGTGGGAACAAATGGGAACGTGTGGGAACGTGGAAACAAGTGGGAACCTGTGGAAACATGTGGGAACATGCGGAAACATGTGGGAACATGTGGAAACGTGTGGGAACATGCGGGAACATGTGGGAACATGTGGAAATGTGTGGGAACATGCGGAAACATGTGGGAACATGTTGAAACGTGAGAACATGTGGGAACATATGGGAATGTGTGGAAACGAGGAAACATGTGGGAATATGTGGAAACATGTGGGAAAATGTGGGAACATGAGGGGACATGTGGGAACGTGTGGGAACTTGTAGAAAAGTGTGGGAACATATGGGAACATGTGGGAACATGTGGGAACATGTGGGAACATGTGGAAACATGTGGGCACATGTGGGAACATGTAGGAACATGTGGGAACATGTGGAAACGTGGAAACGTTTGGGAACATGTGGGAACATGTGGAAACATGTGGGAACATGTGGAAACGTGTGGGAACATGCGGGAACACGTGGGAACATGTGGGAACATCGGGGAACATGTGGAAACATGTGGGAACATGTGGGAACATGTGGGAACATGTGGAAATGTGTGGAGACGTGTGGGAACATGTGGAAATGTTGAAATATGTGGAAACATGTGGAAATGTGGAAACATGTGGGAACATTTGGAAACGTGGAAACGTGGGAACATGTGGAAACGTGGAAACGTGGAAACCTGGGAACGTGGAAACATGTGGGAACATGTGGGAACATTTGGAAACGTGTGGGAACATTTGGAAAAGTGTGGGAACATGTGGGAACGTGTGGGAACGTGGAAACATGTGGGAACATGCGGAAACATATGGGAACTTGTGGGAACATGTGGGAACATGTGGGAACTTGTGGGAACGTGGAAACATGTGGGATCATGCGAAAACATGTGGGAACATGCAGAAACATGCGGGATCATACGGGAACAACGGGAACATGTGGGAACGTGGAAACATGTGGAAACGTGAGAACAAGTGGGAACATGTGGGAATGTTAGGAAACGTGGAAACATGTGCGAATATGTGGAAACATGTGCGAATATGTGGAAACATGTGGGAACATGTGTGAACATGCAGAAACATGCGGGAACATATGGGAACATGCGGGAACATGTGGGAACGTGTGGGAACGTGTGGGAACGTTTGGAAACGTGTGGGAACGTGGAAACAACTGGGAACATGTGGAAACATGTGGGAACATGCGGAAATATGTGGGAACATGTGGGAACATGTGGGAACGTGTGGGAACATGTGGGAACATGTGGAAACGTGTGGGAACGTGTGGGAACATGTGGGAACATGTGGGAAATGTGTGGGAACGTGTGGGAATGTGTGGGAACGTGTGGAAACGTGGAAACTTGTGGAAACTTGTGGAAACATGTGGGAACATGTGGAAACATGTGGAAACATGTGGAAATGTGGGAACATGTGGGAACATGTTGGGACATGTGGAAACGTGGAAACATGTGGGAACATGTGGGAACATGTGGGAACATGTGGGAACATGTGGAAACATGTAGGAACATGTGGGAACATGTGGGAACATGTGGGAACATGTGGGAACATGTGGGAACATGTGGGAACATGTGGGAACATGTGGGAACGTGTGGGAAGATGGAAACATGTGGGAACATGCAGAAACATGCGGAAACATAATGGAACGTCCGGAAACATGGGGGAACATGTGGAAACATGTGGAAACATGTGGGAACATGTGGGCACATGTGGGAATGTGTGGAAACGTGGAAACATGTGGGAATATGTGGGAACGTGTGGGAACATGTGCAAACGAGTGGGAACGTGTGGGAACATGTGGGAACGTGTGGAAACGTGGAAACTTGTGGAAACATGTGGGAACATGTGGAAACATGTGGAAACATGTGGAAATGTGGGAACATGTGGGAACATGTGGGAACATGTGGAAACATGTGGGAACATGAGGAAACGTGAGAATATGTGCGAACACATGGGAAAGTGTGGGAATATGTGGAAACATGTGGGAACATTTGGAAACGTGTGGGAACGTGTGGAAACATGTGGAAACATGTGGAAACGTGAGAACATGTGGGAACATATGGGAATGTGTGGAAACGAGGAAACATATGGGAATGTCTGGAAACGAGGAAACATGTGCGAATATATGGAAACATGTGGGAACATGTGGGAACTTGCAGAAACATGCGGGAACATATGGGAACATGCGGGAACATGTAGGAACATGTGGGAACGTGTGGGAACGTGTGGAAACATGTGGGAACGTGTGGGAACGTGGAAACAAGTGGGAACATGTGGAAACATGTGGGAACATGCGGAAACATGTGGGAACATGTGGAAACGTGTGGGAACATGTGGGAACATGTGGAAACGTTGAAACATTTGGGAACATGTGGGAACATGTGGGAACACGTGGGAACATGTGGGAACATCGGGGAACATGTGGAAACATGTGGGAACATGTGGGAACATGTGGGAACATGTGGAAATGTGTGGGAACGTGTGGGAACATGTGGAAATGTGGAAACATGTGGAAATGTGGGAATATGTGGGAACATGTGGAAACGTGGAAATGTGGAAATGTGGAAACGTGGAAACATTTGGGAACATGTGGGAACATTTGGGAACATTTGGAAACGTGTGGGAACGTTTGGAAAAGTGTGGGAACGTGTGGGAATTTGTGGGAAAGTGGAAACATGTGGGAACAAGCGGAAAAATGTGGGAACATGTGGGAACATGTGGGAACGTGGAAACATGTGGGAACATGCAGAAACATGTGGGAACATGCAGAAACATGCGGGAACATGTGGGAACATTTTGAAACGTGTGGGCACGTTTGGAAAAGTTTGGGAACGTGTGGGAACTTGGAAACATGTGGGAACATGTGGGAACATGTGGGAACATGTGGGAACGTGTGGGAACATGGAAACATGTGGGAACATGCGGAAACATGTGGGAACATGCAGAAACATGCGGGATCATACGGGAACATGCGGGAAAATGCGGGAACATGTGGGAACATTTGGGAACGTGTGGGAACATGTGGAAACATGTGGGAAGATGTGGAAACGTGTGGGAACGTTTGGAAACATATGGAAACGTGAGAATATGTGGGAACATATGGGAATGGGTAGAAACGAGGGAACATATGGGAATGTGTGGAAACGAGGGAACGTATGGGAAAGTGTGGAAACGAGGAAATGTGTGCGAATATGTGGAAACATGTGGGAACATGTGGGAACATGCAGAAACATGTGGGAACATGTGAGAACTTGCGGGAACATGTAGGAACATGTGGGAACAAATGGGAACGTGTGGGAACGTGGAAACAAGTGGGAACCTGTGGAAACATGTGGGAACATGCGGAAACATGTGGGAACATGTGGAAACGTGTGGGAACATGCGGGAACATGTGGGAACATGTGGAAATGTGTGGGAACATGCGGAAACATGTGGGAACATGTTGAAACGTGAGAACATGTGGGAACATATGGGAATGTGTGGAAACGAGGAAACATGTGGGAATATGTGGAAACATGTGGGAAAATGTGGGAACATGAGGGGACATGTGGGAACGTGTGGGAACTTGTAGAAAAGTGTGGGAACATATGGGAACATGTGGGAACATGTGGGAACATGTGGGAACATGTGGAAACATGTGGGCACATGTGGGAACATGTAGGAACATGTGGGAACATGTGGAAACGTGGAAACGTTTGGGAACATGTGGGAACATGTGGAAACATGTGGGAACATGTGGAAACGTGTGGGAACATGCGGGAACACGTGGGAACATGTGGGAACATCGGGGAACATGTGGAAACATGTGGGAACATGTGGGAACATGTGGGAACATGTGGAAATGTGTGGAGACGTGTGGGAACATGTGGAAATGTTGAAATATGTGGAAACATGTGGAAATGTGGAAACATGTGGGAACATTTGGAAACGTGGAAACGTGGGAACATGTGGAAACGTGGAAACGTGGAAACCTGGGAACGTGGAAACATGTGGGAACATGTGGGAACATTTGGAAACGTGTGGGAACATTTGGAAAAGTGTGGGAACATGTGGGAACGTGTGGGAACGTGGAAACATGTGGGAACATGCGGAAACATATGGGAACTTGTGGGAACATGTGGGAACATGTGGGAACTTGTGGGAACGTGGAAACATGTGGGATCATGCGAAAACATGTGGGAACATGCAGAAACATGCGGGATCATACGGGAACAACGGGAACATGTGGGAACGTGGAAACATGTGGAAACGTGAGAACAAGTGGGAACATGTGGGAATGTTAGGAAACGTGGAAACATGTGCGAATATGTGGAAACATGTGCGAATATGTGGAAACATGTGGGAACATGTGTGAACATGCAGAAACATGCGGGAACATATGGGAACATGCGGGAACATGTGGGAACGTGTGGGAACGTGTGGGAACGTTTGGAAACGTGTGGGAACGTGGAAACAACTGGGAACATGTGGAAACATGTGGGAACATGCGGAAATATGTGGGAACATGTGGGAACATGTGGGAACGTGTGGGAACATGTGGGAACATGTGGAAACGTGTGGGAACGTGTGGGAACATGTGGGAACATGTGGGAAATGTGTGGGAACGTGTGGGAATGTGTGGGAACGTGTGGAAACGTGGAAACTTGTGGAAACTTGTGGAAACATGTGGGAACATGTGGAAACATGTGGAAACATGTGGAAATGTGGGAACATGTGGGAACATGTTGGGACATGTGGAAACGTGGAAACATGTGGGAACATGTGGGAACATGTGGGAACATGTGGGAACATGTGGAAACATGTAGGAACATGTGGGAACATGTGGGAACATGTGGGAACATGTGGGAACATGTGGGAACATGTGGGAACATGTGGGAACATGTGGGAACGTGTGGGAAGATGGAAACATGTGGGAACATGCAGAAACATGCGGAAACATAATGGAACGTCCGGAAACATGGGGGAACATGTGGAAACATGTGGAAACATGTGGGAACATGTGGGCACATGTGGGAATGTGTGGAAACGTGGAAACATGTGGGAATATGTGGGAACGTGTGGGAACATGTGCAAACGAGTGGGAACGTGTGGGAACATGTGGGAACGTGTGGAAACGTGGAAACTTGTGGAAACATGTGGGAACATGTGGAAACATGTGGAAACATGTGGAAATGTGGGAACATGTGGGAACATGTGGGAACATGTGGAAACATGTGGGAACATGAGGAAACGTGAGAATATGTGCGAACACATGGGAAAGTGTGGGAATATGTGGAAACATGTGGGAACATTTGGAAACGTGTGGGAACGTGTGGAAACATGTGGAAACATGTGGAAACGTGAGAACATGTGGGAACATATGGGAATGTGTGGAAACGAGGAAACATATGGGAATGTCTGGAAACGAGGAAACATGTGCGAATATATGGAAACATGTGGGAACATGTGGGAACTTGCAGAAACATGCGGGAACATATGGGAACATGCGGGAACATGTAGGAACATGTGGGAACGTGTGGGAACGTGTGGAAACATGTGGGAACGTGTGGGAACGTGGAAACAAGTGGGAACATGTGGAAACATGTGGGAACATGCGGAAACATGTGGGAACATGTGGAAACGTGTGGGAACATGTGGGAACATGTGGAAACGTTGAAACATTTGGGAACATGTGGGAACATGTGGGAACATTTGGAAACGTGTGGGAACGTTTGGAAAAGTGTGGGAACGTGTGAGAACTTGTGGGAACTTGGAAACATGTGGGAACATTCGGAAACGTGGGAACATGTGGGAACATGTGGGAACGTGCGGGAACATGAAAACATGTGGGAACATGCGGAAACATGTGGGAACATGCAGAACCATGCGGGATCATACGGGAACATGCGGGAACATGCGGGAACATGTGGGAACATGTGGGAACGTGTGGGAACGTGTGGAAACATGTGGAAACGTGAGAACATGTGGGAACATATGGGAATGTGTGGAAACGAGGAAATATATGGGAATAAGTGGAAACGAGGAAATGTGTGCGAATATGTGGAAACATGTGGGAACATGCAGAAACATGCGGGAAATTACGGGAACGTGCGGGAACATGCGGGAACATGTGGAAACATGTGGAAACATGTGGGCACATGTGGGAATGTGTGGAAACGTGGAAACATGTGGGAATATGTGGGAACGTTTGGGAACATGTGCAAACGTGTGGGAACGTGTGGGAACGTGTGGGAACATGTGGGAACACGTGGGAACATGTGGGAACATCGGGGAACATGTGCGAACATGTGGAAACATGTGGGAAATGTGTGGGAACGTGTGGGAAAGTGTGGGAACGTGTGGGAACGTGTGGAAACGTGGAAACTTGTGGAAACATGTGGGAACATGTGGAAACATATGGAAACATGTGGAAATGTGGGAACATGTGGGAACATGTTGGAACATGTGGAAACATGTGAGAACATGAGGAAACATGTGGGAACATGTGGGAACGTGGGAACGTGGAAACATTTGGGAACATGTGGGCACATGTGGGAATGTATGGAAACGTGGAAACATGTGGGAATATGTGGGAACATGTGGGAACATGTGGAAACGTTTGGGAACGTGTGGGAACGTGTGGGAACGAGTGGGAACGTGTGGGAACGTATGGGAACATGTGGGAACACGTGGGAACATGTGGGAACATCGGGGAACATGTGGAAACATGTGGGAACATGTGGAAATGTGTGGGAACGTGTGGGAACATGTGGAAACGTGGAAACATGTGGGAACATGTGGGAACATGTGGGAAGGTGTGGGAACGTGGAAACATATGGAAACGTGAGAACATGTGGGAACATATGGGAATGTGTGGAAACGAGGAAACATGTGGGAATATGTGGAAACATGTGGGAAAATGTGGGAACATGTGGGGACATGTGGGAACGTGTGGGAACTTGTGGAAACGTGTGGGAACATGTGGGGACATGTGGAAACGTGGAAACGTTTGGGAATATGTGGGAACATGTGGAAACATATGGAAACATTTGGAAACATGTGGAAACATGTTGGAACATGTGGAAATGTGTGGGAACGTGTGGGAACGTGTGGGAACATGTGGGAACACGTGGGAACATGTGGGAACAACGGGGAACATGTGGAAACATGTGGAAACATGTGGGAACATGTGGGAACATGTGGAAATGTGTGGGAACGTGTGGGAACATGTGGATATGTGGAAACATGTGGAAACGTGGAAATGTGGGAACATGTGGGAACATGTGGAAACGTGGAAACATTTGGGAACATGTGGTAACATGTGGGAACATTTGGAAACGTGTGGGAACGTTTGGAAAAGTGTGGGAACGTGTGGGAACTTGTGGGAACGTGGAAACATGTGGGAACATGCGGAAACATGTGGGAACATGCGGGAACATGTGGGAACATGTGGGAACGTGTGGGAACATGTGGGAACGTGTGGGAACATGGAAACATGTGGGAACATGCAGAACCATGCGGGATCATACGGGAACATGCGGGAACATGCGGGAACATGTGGGAACATGTGGGAACGTGTGGGAACATGTGGGAACGTATGGGAACATGTGGGAACATGAGGAAACATGTAGGAACATGTGGGAACATGAGGAAACATGTGGGAACATGTGGGAACGTGGAAACATTTGTGAACATGTGGGCACATGTAGGAACATGTGGGAACGTGGAAACATGTGGGAATATGTGGGAACGTGTGGGAACATGTGGAAACGTGTGGGAACATGTGGGAACGTGTGGGAACATGTGGGAACACGTGGGAACATGTGGGAACATCGGGGAACATGTGGAAACATGTGGAACCATTTGGAAATGTGGGAACATGTGGGAACATGTGGAAACGTGGAAACATGTGGGAACATGTGGAAACGTGAGAACATGTGGGAACATATGGGAATGTTTGGAAACGAGGAAACATGTGGGAATATGTGGAAACATGTGGGAAAATGTGGGAACATGTGGGGACATGTGGGAACGTGTGGGAACTTGTAGAAACGTGTGGGAACATGTGGGAACATCTGAGAACATGTGGGAACATGTGGAAACGTGTGGAAACCTCTGGGAACATTTGGGAATATTTGGAAACATGTGGGAACATGTGGGGACGTGTGGGAACATGTGGGAACATGTGGAAACATGCGGAAACGTGTGGGAACATGTGGGAACATCGGGGAACATGTGGAAACATGTGGGAACATGTGGGAACATGTGGGAACATGTGGGAACATGTGAAAATGTGTGGGAACGTGTGGGAACATGTGGAAACGTGGAAACATGTGGGAACATGTGGAAACATGTGGAAACATGTGGGAATGTGTGGAAACGTTTGGGAACATGTGGGAACGTGTGGAAAATTGTGTGAACATTTGGGAACGTGGAAACATGTGGGAACATGTGGGAACATGCAGAAATATGCGGGATCATACGGGAACATGCGGGAACATGCGGGAACATGTGGGAACATGTGGGAACGTGTGTGAACATGTGGAAACATGTGGGAACATTTCTAAACGTGTGGGAACGTGTGGGAACGTGGAAACATGTGGAAACTTGAGAACATGTGGGAACATATGGGAATGTGTGGAAACGAGGAAACATGTGGGAATATGTGGAAACATGTGGGAAAATGTGGGAACATGTGGGGACATGTGGGAACGTGTGGGAACTTGTGGAAACGTGTGGGAACATGTGGGGACATGTGGAAACGTGGAAACGTTTGGGAACATGTGGGAACATGTGGAAACATGTTGAAACATGTTGGAAAATGTGGAAAGGTGTGGGAACGTGTGGGAACGTGTGGGAACACGTGGGAACATGTGGGAACATCGGGGAACATGTGGAAACATGTGGGAACATGTGGGAACATGTGGGAACATGTGGAAATGTGTGGGAACGTGTGGGAACATGTGGAAATGTGGAAACATGTGGAAATGTGGGAATATGTGGGAACATGTGGAAACGTGGAAACGTGGAAATGTGGAAACGTGGAAACATTTGGGAACATGTGGGAACATTTGGGAACATTTGGAAACGTGTGGGAACGTTTGGAAAAGTGTGGGAACGTGTGGGAATTTGTGGGAAAGTGGAAACATGTGGGAACAAGCGGAAAAATGTGGGAACATGTGGGAACGTGGAAACATGTGGGAACATGCAGAAACATGTGGGAACATGCAGAAACATGCGGGAACATGTGGGAACATTTTGAAACGTGTGGGCACGTTTGGAAAAGTTTGGGAACGTGTGGGAACTTGTGGGAACGTGGAAACATGTGGGAACATGTGGGAACATGTGGAAACGTGTGGGAACATGGAAACATGTGGGAACATGCGGAAACATGTGGGAACATGCAGAAACATGCGGGATCATACGGGAACATGCGGGAACATGCGGGAACATGTGGGAACATTTGGGAACGTGTGGGAACATGTGGAAACATGTGGAAAGATGTGGAAACGTGTGGGAACGTTTGGAAACATATGGAAACGTGAGAATATGTGGGAACATGTGGGAATGTGTAGAAACGAGGGAACATATGGGAATGTGTGGAAACGAGGGAACGTATGGGAATGTGTGGAAACGAGGAAATGTGTGCGAATATGTGGAAACATGTGGGAACATGTGGGAACATGCAGAAACATGTGGGAACATGTGAGAACTTGCGGGAACATGTAGGAACATGTGGGAACAAATGGGAACGTGTGGGAACGTGGAAACAAGTGGGAACCTGTGGAAACATGTGGGAACATGCGGAAACATGTGGGAACATGTGGAAACGTGTGGGAACATGCGGGAACATGTGGGAACATGTGGAAATGTGTGGGAACATGCGGAAACATGTGGGAACATGTTGAAACGTGAGAACATGTGGGAACATATGGGAATGTGTGGAAACGAGGAAACATGTGGGAATATGTGGAAACATGTGGGAAAATGTGGGAACATGAGGGGACATGTGGGAACGTGTGGGAACTTGTAGAAAAGTGTGGGAACATATGGGAACATGTGAGAACATGTGGGAACATGTGGAAACATGTGGGAACATGTGGGAACATGTGGGAACATGTGGGAACATGTGGGAACATGTGGAAACATGTGGGCACATGTGGGAACATGTAGGAACATGTGGGAACATGTGGAAACGTGGAAACGTTTGGGAACATGTGGGAACATGTGGAAACATGTGGGAACATGTGGAAATGTGTGGGAACATGCGGAAACATGTGGGAACATGTTGAAACGTGAGAACATGTGGGAACATATGGGAATGTGTGGAAACGAGGAAACATGTGGGAATATGTGGAAACATGTGGGAAAATGTGGGAACATGAGGGGACATGTGGGAACGTGTGGGAACTTGTAGAAAAGTGTGGGAACATATGGGAACATGTGGGAACATGTGGGAACATGTGGGAACATGTGGAAACATGTGGGCACATGTGGGAACATGTAGGAACATGTGGGAACATGTGGAAACGTGGAAACGTTTGGGAACATGTGGGAACATGTGGAAACATGTGGGAACATGTGGAAACGTGTGGGAACATGCGGGAACACGTGGGAACATGTGGGAACATCGGGGAACATGTGGAAACATGTGGGAACATGTGGGAACATGTGGGAACATGTGGAAATGTGTGGAGACGTGTGGGAACATGTGGAAATGTTGAAATATGTGGAAACATGTGGAAATGTGGAAACATGTGGGAACATTTGGAAACGTGGAAACGTGGGAACATGTGGAAACGTGGAAACGTGGAAACGTGGAAACCTGGGAACGTGGAAACATGTGGGAACATGTGGGAACATTTGGAAACGTGTGGGAACATTTGGAAAAGTGTGGGAACATGTGGGAACGTGTGGGAACGTGGAAACATGTGGGAACATGCGGAAACATATGGGAACTTGTGGGAACATGTGGGAACATGTGGGAACTTGTGGGAACGTGGAAACATGTGGGATCATGCGAAAACATGTGGGAACATGCAGAAACATGCGGGATCATACGGGAACAACGGGAACATGTGGGAACGTGGAAACATGTGGAAACGTGAGAACAAGTGGGAACATGTGGGAATGTTAGGAAACGTGGAAACATGTGCGAATATGTGGAAACATGTGCGAATATGTGGAAACATGTGGGAACATGTGTGAACATGCAGAAACATGCGGGAACATATGGGAACATGCGGGAACATGTGGGAACGTGTGGGAACGTGTGGGAACGTTTGGAAACGTGTGGGAACGTGGAAACAACTGGGAACATGTGGAAACATGTGGGAACATGCGGAAATATGTGGGAACATGTGGGAACATGTGGGAACGTGTGGGAACATGTGGGAACATGTGGAAACGTGTGGGAACGTGTGGGAACATGTGGGAACATGTGGGAAATGTGTGGGAACGTGTGGGAATGTGTGGGAACGTGTGGAAACGTGGAAACTTGTGGAAACTTGTGGAAACATGTGGGAACATGTGGAAACATGTGGAAACATGTGGAAATGTGGGAACATGTGGGAACATGTTGGGACATGTGGAAACGTGGAAACATGTGGGAACATGTGGGAACATGTGGGAACATGTGGGAACATGTGGGAACATGTGGAAACATGTAGGAACATGTGGGAACATGTGGGAACATGTGGGAAAATGTGGGAACGTGTGGGAAGATGGAAACATGTGGGAACATGCAGAAACATGCGGAAACATAATGGAACGTCCGGAAACATGGGGGAACATGTGGAAACATGTGGAAACATGTGGGAACATGTGGGCACATGTGGGAATGTGTGGAAACGTGGAAACATGTGGGAATATGTGGGAACGTGTGGGAACATGTGCAAACGAGTGGGAACGTGTGGGAACATGTGGGAACGTGTGGAAACGTGGAAACTTGTGGAAACATGTGGGAACATGTGGAAACATGTGGAAACATGTGGAAATGTGGGAACATGTGGGAACATGTGGGAACATGTGGAAACATGTGGGAACATGAGGAAACGTGAGAATATGTGCGAACACATGGGAAAGTGTGGGAATATGTGGAAACATGTGGGAACATTTGGAAACGTGTGGGAACGTGTGGAAACATGTGGAAACATGTGGAAACGTGAGAACATGTGGGAACATATGGGAATGTGTGGAAACGAGGAAACATATGGGAATGTCTGGAAACGAGGAAACATGTGCGAATATATGGAAACATGTGGGAACATGTGGGAACTTGCAGAAACATGCGGGAACATATGGGAACATGCGGGAACATGTAGGAACATGTGGGAACGTGTGGGAACGTGTGGAAACATGTGGGAACGTGTGGGAACGTGGAAACAAGTGGGAACATGTGGAAACATGTGGGAACATGCGGAAACATGTGGGAACATGTGGAAACGTGTGGGAACATGTGGGAACATGTGGAAACGTTGAAACATTTGGGAACATGTGGGAACATGTGGGAACATTTGGAAACGTGTGGGAACGTTTGAAAAAGTGTGGGAACGTGTGAGAACTTGTGGGAACTTGGAAACATGTGGGAACATTCGGAAACGTGGGAACATGTGGGAACATGTGGGAACGTGCGGGAACATGAAAACATGTGGGAACATGCGGAAACATGTGGGAACATGCAGAACCATGCGGGATCATACGGGAACATGCGGGAACATGCGGGAACATGTGGGAACATGTGGGAACGTGTGGGAACATTTGGAAACGTGTGGGAACGTGTGGAAACATGTGGAAACGTGAGAACATGTGGGAACATATGGGAATGTGTGGAAACGAGGAAATATATGGGAATAAGTGGAAACGAGGAAATGTGTGCGAATATGTAGAAACATGTGGGAACATGCAGAAACATGCGGGAAATTACGGGAACGTGCGGGAACATGCGGGAACATGTGGAAACATGTGGAAACATGTGGGCACATGTGGGAATGTGTGGAAACGTGGAAACATGTGGGAATATGTGGGAACGTTTGGGAACATGTGCAAACGTGTGGGAACGTGTGGGAACGTGTGGGAACATGTGGGAACACGTGGGAACATGTGGGAACATCGGGGAACATGTGCGAACATGTGGAAACATGTGGGAAATGTGTGGGAACGTGTGGGAAAGTGTGGGAACGTGTGGGAACGTGTGGAAACGTGGAAACTTGTGGAAACATGTGGGAACATGTGGAAACATATGGAAACATGTGGAAATGTGGGAACATGTGGGAACATGTTGGAACCTGTGGAAACATGTGAGAACATGAGGAAACATGTGGGAACATGTGGGAACGTGGGAACGTGGAAACATTTGGGAACATGTGGGCACATGTGGGAATGTATGGAAACGTGGAAACATGTGGGAATATGTGGGAACATGTGGGAACATGTGGAAACGTTTGGGAACGTGTGGGAACGTGTGGGAACGAGTGGGAACGTGTGGGAACGTATGGGAACATGTGGGAACACGTGGGAACATGTGGGAACATCGGGGAACATGTGGAAACATGTGGGAACATGTGGAAATGTGTGGGAACGTGTGGGAACATGTGGAAACGTGGAAACATGTGGGAACATGTGGGAACATGTGGAAACATGTGGGAACATGCAAAAACATGCGGGAACATAAGGGAACATGCGGGAACATGTGGGAACATGTGGAAACATGTGGAAACATGTGGGAACATTTGGAAACGTGTGGGAATGTTTTGAAAAGTGTGGGAATGTTTGTGAACGTGGAAACATGTGGCAACATGCGGAAACATGTGGGCACATGTGGGAACATGTGGAAACGCGTGGGAACATGTGGGAACGTGTGGAAAAGTGTGTGAACATTTGGGAACGTGGAAATAAGTGGGAACATGTGAGAAAATGCAGAAATATGCGGGATCATACGGGAACATGCGGGAACATGCGGGAACATGTGGGAACATGTGGGAAGGTGTGGGAACGTGGAAACATATGGAAACGTGAGAACATGTGGGAACATATGGGAATGTGTGGAAACGAGGAAACATGTGGGAATATGTGGAAACATGTGGGAAAATGTGGGAACATGTGGGGACATGTGGGAACGTGTGGGAACTTGTGGAAACGTGTGGGAACATGTGGGGACATGTGGAAACGTGGAAACGTTTGGGAATATGTGGGAACATGTGGAAACATATGGAAACATTTGGAAACATGTGGAAACATGTTGGAACATGTGGAAATGTGTGGGAACGTGTGGGAACGTGTGGGAACATGTGGGAACACGTGGGAACATGTGGGAACAACGGGGAACATGTGGAAACATGTGGAAACATGTGGGAACATGTGGGAACATGTGGAAATTTGTGGGAACGTGTGGGAACATGTGGATATGTGGAAACATGTGGAAACGTGGAAATGTGGGAACATGTGGGAACATGTGGAAACGTGGAAACATTTGGGAACATGTGGGAACATGTGGGAACATTTGGAAACGTGTGGGAACGTTTGGAAAAGTGTGGGAACGTGTGGGAACTTGTGGGAACGTGGAAACATGTGGGAACATGCGGAAACATGTGGGAACATGTGGGAACATGTGGGAACATGTGGGAACGTGTGGGAACATGGAAACATGTGGGAACATGCAGAACCATGCGGGATCATACGGGAACATGCGGGAACATGCGGGAACATGTGGGAACATGTGGGAACGTGTGGGAACATGTGGGAACGTGTGGGAACATGTGGGAACGTGTGGGAACATGTGGGAACATGAGGAAACATGTAGGAACATGTGGGAACATGAGGAAACATGTGGGAACATGTGGGAACGTGGAAACATTTGTGAACATGTGGGCACATGTGGGAATGTGTGGAAACGTGGAAACATGTGGGAATATGTGGGAACGTGTGGGAACATGTGCAAACATGTGGGAACGTGTGGGAACGTGTGGGAACATGTGGGAACACGTGGGAACATGTGGGAACATCGGGGAACATGTGGAAACATGTGGAACCATTTGGAAATGTGGGAACATGTGGGAACATGTGGAAACGTGGAAACATGTGGGAACATGTGGAAACGTGAGAACATGTGGGAACATATGGGAATGTGTGGAAACGAGGAAACATGTGGGAATATGTGGAAACATGTGGGAAAATGTGGGAACATGTGGGGACATGTGGGAACGTGTGGGAACTTGTAGAAACGTGTGGGAACATGTGGGAACATCTGAGAACATTTGGGAACATTTGGAAACGTGTGGAAACCTCTGGGAACATGTGGGAATATTTGGAAACATGTGGGAACATGTGGGGACGTGTGGGAACATGTGGGAACATGTGGAAACATGCGGAAACGTGTGGGAACATGTGGGAACATCGGGGAACATGTGGAAACATGTGGGAACATGTGGGAACATGTGGGAACATGTGGGAACATGTGAAAATGTGTGGGAACGTGTGGGAACATGTGGAAACGTGGAAACATGTGGGAACATGTGGAAACATGTGGAAACATGTGGGAACGTGTGGAAACGTTTGGGAACATGTGGGAACGTGTGGAAAATTGTGTGAACATTTGGGAACGTGGAAACATGTGGGAACATGTGGGAACATGCAGAAATATGCGGGATCATACGGGAACATGCGGGAACATGC
Organism: Odontesthes bonariensis; assembly: GCF_027942865.1. Taxonomy (NCBI): domain Eukaryota; kingdom Metazoa; phylum Chordata; class Actinopteri; order Atheriniformes; family Atherinopsidae; genus Odontesthes; species Odontesthes bonariensis. The sequence goes on along the minus strand of NC_134522.1, from coordinate 36,667,393 downwards.
GGGAACATGTGGGAACATGTGGGAACGTGTGTGAACATGTGGAAACATGTGGGAACATTTCTAAACGTGTGGGAACGTGTGGGAACGTGGAAACATGTGGAAACTTGAGAACATGTGGGAACATATGGGAATGTGTGGAAACGAGGAAACATGTGGGAATATGTGGAAACATGTGGGAAAATGTGGGAACATGTGGGGACATGTGGGAACGTGTGGGAACTTGTGGAAACGTGTGGGAACATGTGGGGACATGTGGAAACGTGGAAACGTTTGGGAACATGTGGGAACATGTGGAAACATGTGGAAACATGTTGGAAAATGTGGAAAGGTGTGGGAACGTGTGGGAACATGTGGGAACACGTGGGAACATGTGGGAACATCGGGGAACATGTGGAAACATGTGGGAACATGTGGGAACATGTGGGAACATGTGGAAATGTGTGGGAACGTGTGGGAACATGTGGAAATGTGGAAACATGTGGAAATGTGGGAATATGTGGGAACATGTGGAAACGTGGAAATGTGGAAACGTGGAAACATTTGGGAACATGTGGGAACATTTGGGAACATTTGGAAACGTGTGGGAACGTTTGGAAAAGTGTGGGAACGTGTGGGAATTTGTGGGAAAGTGGAAACATGTGGGAACAAGCGGAAAAATGTGGGAACATGTGGGAACATGTGGGAACGTGGAAACATGTGGGAACATGCAGAAACATGTGGGAACATGCAGAAACATGCGGGAACATGTGGGAACATTTTGAAACGTGTGGGCACGTTTGGAAAAGTTTGGGAACGTGTGGGAACTTGTGGGAACGTGGAAACATGTGGGAACATGTGGGAACATGTGGAAACGTGTGGGAACATGGAAACATGTGGGAACATGCGGAAACATGTGGGAACATGCAGAAACATGCGGGATCATACGGGAACATGCGGGAACATGCGGGAACATGTGGGAACATTTGGGAACGTGTGGGAACATGTGGAAACATGTGGAAAGATGTGGAAACGTGTGGGAACGTTTGGAAACATATGGAAACGTGAGAATATGTGGGAACATATGGGAATGTGTAGAAACGAGGGAACATATGGGAATGTGTGGAAACGAGGGAACGTATGGGAATGTGTGGAAACGAGGAAATGTGTGCGAATATGTGGAAACATGTGGGAACATGTGGGAACATGCAGAAACATGTGGGAACATGTGAGAACTTGCGGGAACATGTAGGAACATGTGGGAACAAATGGGAACGTGTGGGAACGTGGAAACAAGTGGGAACCTGTGGAAACATGTGGGAACATGCAGAAACATGTGGGAACATGTGGGAACATGTGGAAACGTGTGGGAACATGCGGGAACATGTGGGAACATGTGGAAATGTGTGGGAACATGCGGAAACATGTGGGAACATGTTGAAACGTGAGAACATGTGGGAACATATGGGAATGTGTGGAAACGAGGAAACATGTGGGAATATGTGGAAACATGTGGGAAAATGTGGGAACATGAGGGGACATGTGGGAACGTGTGGGAACTTGTAGAAAAGTGTGGGAACATATGGGAACATGTGAGAACATGTGGGAACATGTGGGAACATGTGGGAACATGTGGAAACATATGGGCACATGTGGGAACATGTAGGAACATGTGGGAACATGTGGAAACGTGGAAACGTTTGGGAACATGTGGGAACATGTGGAAACATGTGGGAACATGTGGAAACGTGTGGGAACATGCGGGAACACGTGGGAACATGTGGGAACATCGGGGAACATGTGGAAACATGTGGGAACATGTGGGAACATGTGGGAACATGTGGAAATGTGTGGAGACATGTGGGAACATGTGGAAATGTTGAAATATGTGGAAACATGTGGAAATGTGGAAACATGTGGGAACATTTGGAAACGTGGAAACGTGGGAACATGTGGAAACGTGGAAACGTGGAAACGTGGAAACCTGGGAACGTGGAAACATGTGGGAACATGTGGGAACATTTGGAAACGTGTGGGAACATTTGGAAAAGTGTGGGAACATGTGGGAACGTGTGGGAACGTGGAAACATGTGGGAACATGCGGAAACATATGGGAACTTGTTGGAACATGTGGGAACATGTGGGAACTTGTGGGAACGTGGAAACATGTGGGATCATGCGAAAACATGTGGGAACATGCAGAAACATGCGGGATCATACGGGAACAACGGGAACATGTGGGAACGTGGAATCATGTGGAAACGTGAGAACAAGTGGGAACATGTGGGAATGTTAGGAAACGTGGAAACATGTGCGAATATGTGGAAACATGTGCGAATATGTGGAAACATGTGGGAACATGTGTGAACACGCAGAAACATGCGGGAACATATGGGAACATGCGGGAACATGTGGGAACGTGTGGGAACGTGTGGGAACGTTTGGAAACGTGTGGGAACGTGGAAACAACTGGGAACATGTGGAAACATGTGGGAACATGCGGAAATATGTGGGAACATGTGGGAACATGTGGGAACGTGTGGGAACATGTGGGAACATGTGGAAACGTGTGGGAACGTGTGGGAACATGTGGGAACATGTGGGAAATGTGTGGGAACGTGTGGGAATGTGTGGGAACGTGTGGAAACGTGGAAACTTGTGGAAACTTGTGGAAACATGTGGGAACATGTGGAAACATGTGGAAACATGTGGAAATGTGGGAACATGTGGGAACATGTTGGGACATGTGGAAACGTGGAAACATGTGGAAACATGTGGGAACATGTGGGAACATGTGGGAACATGTGGAAACATGTAGGAACATGTGGGAACATGTGGGAACATGTGGGAACGTGTGGGAAGATGGAAACATGTGGGAACATGCAGAAACATGCGGAAACATAATGGAACGTCCGGAAACATGCGGGAACATGTGGAAACATGTGGAAACATGTGGAAACATGTGGGAACATGTGGGCACATGTGGGAATGTGTGGAAACGTGGAAACATGTGGGAATATGTGGGAACGTGTGGGAACATGTGCAAACGAGTGGGAACGTGTGGGAACATGTGGGAACGTGTGGAAACGTGGAAACTTGTGGAAACATGTGGGAACATGTGGAAACATGTGGAAACATGTGGAAATGTGGGAACATGTGGGAACATGTGGGAACATGTGGAAACATGTGGGAACATGAGGAAACGTGAGAATATGTGCGAACACATGGGAAAGTGTGGGAATATGTGGAAACATATGGGAACATTTGGAAACGTGTGGGAACGTGTGGAAACATGTGGAAACATGTGGAAACGTGAGAACATGTGGGAACATATGGGAATGTGTGGAAACGAGGAAACATATGGGAATGTGTGGAAACGAGGAAACATGTGCGAATATATGGAAACATGTGGGAACATGTGGGAACTTGCAGAAACATGCGGGAACATATGGGAACATGCGGGAACATGTAGGAACATGTGGGAACGTGTGGGAACGTGTGGAAACATGTGGGAACGTGTGGGAACGTGGAAACAAGTGGGAACATGTGGAAACATGTGGGAACATGCGGAAACATGTGGGAACATGTGGAAACGTGTGGGAACATGTGGGAACATGTGGAAACGTTGAAACATTTGGGAACATGTGGGAACATGTGGGAACATTTGGAAACGTGTGGGAACGTTTGGAAAAGTGTGGGAACGTGTGAGAACTTGTGGGAACGTGGAAACATGTGGGAACATTCGGAAACATGTGGGAACATGTGGGAACATGTGGGAACGTGCGGGAACATGGAAACATGTGGGAACATGCGGAAACATGTGGGAACATGCAGAACCATGCGGGATCATACGGGAACATGCGGGAACATGCGGGAACATGTGGGAACATGTGGGAACGTGTGGGAACATTTGGAAACGTGTGGGAACGTGTGGAAACATGTGGAAACGTGAGAACATGTGGGAACATATGGGAATGTGTGGAAACGAGGAAATATATGGGAATAAGTGGAAACGAGGAAATGTGTGCGAATATGTGGAAACATGTGGGAACATGCAAAAACATGCGGGAAATTACGGGAACGTGCGGGAACATGCGGGAACATGTGGAAACATGTGGAAACATGTGGAAACATGTGGGCACATGTGGGAATGTGTGGAAACGTGGAAACATGTGGGAATATGTGGGAACGTGTGGGAACATGTGCAAACATGTGGGAACGTGTGGGAACGTGTGGGAACATGTGGGAACACGTGGGAACATGTGGGAACATCGGGGAACATGTGCGAACATGTGGAAACATGTGAGAAATGTGTGGGAACGTGTGGGAAAGTGTGGGAACGTGTGGGAACGTGTGGAAACGTGGAAACTTGTGGAAACATATGGGAACATGTGGAAACATGTGGAAACATGTGGAAACATGTGGAAATGTGGGAACATGTGGGAACATGTTGGAACCTGTGGAAACATGTGAGAACATGAGGAAACATGTGGGAACATGTGGGAACGTGGGAACGTGGAAACATTTGGGAACATGTGGGCACATGTGGGAATGTATGGAAACGTGGAAACATGTGGGAATATGTGGGAACATGTGGGAACATGTGGAAACGTTTGGGAACGTGTGGGAACATGTGGGAAATGTGTGGGAACGTGTGGGAATGTGTGGGAACGTGTGGAAACGTGGAAACTTGTGGAAACTTGTGGAAACATGTGGGAACATGTGGAAACATGTGGAAACATGTGGAAATGTGGGAACATGTGGGAACATGTTGGGACATGTGGAAACGTGGAAACATGTGGAAACATGTGGGAACATGTGGGAACATGTGGGAACATGTGGAAACATGTAGGAACATGTGGGAACATGTGGGAACATGTGGGAACGTGTGGGAAGATGGAAACATGTGGGAACATGCAGAAACATGCGGAAACATAATGGAACGTCCGGAAACATGCGGGAACATGTGGAAACATGTGGAAACATGTGGAAACATGTGGGAACATGTGGGCACATGTGGGAACTTGTAGAAACGTGTGGGAACATGTGGGAACATCTGAGAACATGTGGGAACCTGTGGAAACGTTTGGAAACCTCTGGGAACATGTGGGAATATTTGGAAACATGTGGGAACATGTGGGGACGTGTGGGAACATGTGGGAACATGTGGAAACATGCGGAAACGTGTGGGAACATGTGGGAACATCGGGGAACATGTGGAAACATGTGGGAACATGTGGGAACATGTGGGAACATGTGGGAACATGTGGGAACATGTGAAAATGTGTGGGAACGTGTGGGAACATGTGGAAACGTGGAAACATGTGGGAACATGTGGAAACATGTGGAAACATGTGGGAACGTGTGGAAACGTTTGGGAACATGTGGGAACGTGTGGAAAATTGTGTGAACATTTCGGAACGTGGAAACATGTGGGAACATGTGGGAACATGCAGAAATATGCGGGATCATACGGGAACATGCGGGAACATGCGGGAACATGTGGGAACATGTGGGAATATGTGGGAACATATGGGAATGTGTAGAAACGAGGGAACATATGGGAATGTGTGGAAACGAGGGAACGTATGGGAATGTGTGGAAATGAGGAAATGTGTGCGAATATGTGGAAACATGTGGGAACATGTGGGAACATGCAGAAACATGTGGGAACATGTGAGAACTTGCGGGAACATGTAGGAACATGTGGGAACAAATGGGAACGTGTGGGAACGTGGAAACAAGTGGGAAACTGTGGAAACATGTGGGAACATGCGGAAACATGTGGGAACATGTGGAAACGTGTGGGAACATGCGGGAACATGTGGGAACATGTGGAAATGTGTGGGAACATGCGGAAACATGTGGGAACATGTTGAAACGTGAGAACATGTGGGAACATATGGGAACGTGTGGAAACGAGGAAACATGTGGGAATATGTGGAAACATGTGGGAAAATGTGGGAACATGAGGGGACATGTGGGAACGTGTGGGAACTTGTAGAAAAGTGTGGGAACATATGGGAACATGTGAGAACATGTGGGAACATGTGGAAACATGTGGGAACATGTGGGAACATGTGGGAACATGTGGGAACATGTGGAAACATGTGGGCACATGTGGGAACATGTAGGAACATGTGGGAACATGTGGAAACGTGGAAACGTTTGGGAACATGTGGGAACATGTGGAAACATGTGGGAACATGTGGAAACGTGTGGGAACATGCGGGAACACGTGGGAACATGTGGGAACATCGGGGAACATGTGGAAACATGTGGGAACATGTGGGAACATGTGGGAACATGTGGGAACATGTGGGAACATGTGGAAATGTGTGGAGACGTGTGGGAACATGTGGAAATGTTGAAATATGTGGAAACATGTGGAAATGTGGAAACATGTGGGAACATTTGGAAACGTGGAAACGTGGGAACATGTGGAAACGTGGAAACGTGGAAACGTGGAAACCTTGGAACGTGGAAACATGTGGGAACATGTGGGAACATTTGGAAACGTGTGGGAACATTTGGAAAAGTGTGGGAACATGTGGGAACGTGTGGGAACGTGGAAACATGTGGGAACATGCGGAAACATATGGGAACTTGTGGGAACATGTGGGAACATGTGGGAACTTGTGGGAACGTGGAAACATGTGGGATCATATGAAAACATGTGGGAACATGCAGAAACATGCGGGATCATATGGGAACATGCGGGAACATGTGGGAACGTGTGGGAACATGTGGGAACATGTTGAAACGTGTGGGAACGTGGAAACATGTGGGATCATGCGAAAACATGTGGGAACATGTGGGAACGTGGAAACAAGTGGAAACGTGAGAACATGTGGGAACATGTGGAAATATGTGGGAACATGTGGGAACATGTGGGAACGTGTGGGAACATGTGGGAACATGTTGAAACGTGTGGGAACGTGGAAACATGTGGGATCATGCGAAAACATGTGGGAACATGTGGGAACGTGGAAACAACTGGGAACATGTGGAAACATGTGGGAACGTGGAAACAACTGGGAACATGTGGAAACATGTGGGAACATGCGGAAATATGTGGTAACATGTGGGAACATGTGGGAACGTGTGGGAACATGTGGGAACGTGTGGGAACATGTGGGAACATGTTGAAACGTGTGGGAACGTGTGGGAACATGTGGGAACATGTGGGAACGTGTGGGAATGTGTGGGAACGTGTGGAAACGTGGAAACTTGTGGAAACTTGTGGAAACATGTGGGAACATGTGGAAACATGTGGAAATGTGGGAACATGTGGGAACATGTTGGGACATGTGGAAACGTGGAAACATGTGGAAACATGTGGGAACATGTGGGAACATGTGGGAACATGTGGGAACATGTGGGAACATGTGGAAACATGTAGGAACATGTGGAAACATGTGGGAACATGTGGGAACGTGTGGGAAGATGGAAACATGTGGGAACATGCAGAAACATGCGGAAACATAATGGAACGTCCGGAAACATGCGGGAACATGTGGAAACATGTGGAAACATGTGGGAACATGTGGGCACATGTGGGAATTTGTGGAAACGTGGAAACATGTGGGAATATGTGGGAACGTGTGGGAACATGTGCAAACGTGTGGGAACGTGTGGGAACGTGTGGGAACATGTGGGAACACGTGGGAACATGTGGGAACATCGGGGAATATGTGCGAACATGTGGAAACATGTGGGAAATGTGTGGGAACGTGTGGGAAAGTGTGGGAACGTGTGGGAACGTGTGGAAACGTGGAAACTTGTGGAAACATGTGGGAACATGTGGAAACATGTGGAAACATGTGGAATTGTGGGAACATGTGGGAACATGTTGGAACCTGTGGAAACATGTGAGAACATGAGGAAACATGTGGGAACATGTGGGAACGTGGGAACGTGGAAACATTTGGGAACATGTGGGCACATATGGGAATGTATGGAAACGTGGAAACATGTGGGAATATGTGGGAACATGTGGGAACATGTGGAAACGTTTGGGAACGTGTGGGAACGTGTGGGAACGAGTGGGAACGTGTGGGAACGTATGGGAACATGTGGGAACACGTGGGAACATGTGGGAACATCGGGGAACATGTGGAAACATGTGGGAACATGTGGAAATGTGTGGGAACGTGTGGGAACATGTGGAAACGTGGAAACATGTGGAAACATGTGGGAACATAAAGGAAACGTGGAAACATGTGGGACCATGTGGAAACATGTGGGAACATGTGGGAACATGTGGAAACATGTGGGAACATGCAAAAACATGCGGGTACATAAGGGAACATGCGGGAACATGTGGGAACATGTGGAAACATGTGGAAACATGTGGGAACATTTGGAAACGTGTGGGAATGTTTTGAAAAGTGTGGGAATGTTTGTGAACGTGGAAACATGTGGCAACATGCGGAAACATGTGGGCACATGTGGGAACATGTGGAAACGTGTGGGAACATGTGGGAACGTGTGGAAAAGTGTGTGAACATTTGGGAACGTGGAAATAAGTGGGAACATGTGGGAAAATGCAGAAATATGCGGGATCATACGGGAACATGCGGGAACATGCGGGAACATGTGGGAACATGTGGGAAGGTGTGGGAACGTGGAAACATATGGAAACGTGAGAACATGTGGGAACATATGGGAATGTGTGGAAACGAGGAAACATGTGGGAATATGTGGAAACATGTGGGAAAATGTGGGAACATGTGGGGACATGTGGGAACGTGTGGGAACTTGTGGAAACGTGTGGGAACATGTGGGAACATGTGGGAACATGTGGGGACATGTGGAAACGTGGAAACGTTTGGGAATATGTGGGAACATGTGGAAACATATGGAAACATTTGGAAACATGTGGAAACATGTTGGAACATGTGGAAATGTGTGGGAACGTGTGGGAACGTGTGGGAACATGTGGGAACATGTGGGAACATGTGGGAACATCGGGGAACATGTGGAAACATGTGGAAACATGTGGGAACATGTGGGAACATGTGGAAATGTGTGGGAACGTGTGGGAACATGTGGATATGTGGAAACATGTGGAAACATGTCGAAATGTGGGAACATGTGGGAACATGTGGAAACGTGGAAACATTTGGGAACATGTGGGAACATGTGGGAACATTTGGAAACGTGTGGGAACGTTTGGAAAAGTGTGGGAACGTGTGGGAACTTGTGGGAACGTGGAAACATGTGGGAACATGCGGAAACATGTGGGAACATGCGGAAACATGTGGGAACATGTGGGAACATGTGGGAACATGTGGGAACATGTGGGAACATGTGGGAACGTGTGGGAACATGGAAACATGTGGGAACATGCGGAAACATGTGGGAACATGCAGAACCATGCGGGATCATACGGGAACATGCGGGAACATGCGGGAACATGTGGGAACATGTGGGAACGTGTGGGAACATGTGGGAACATGTGGGGACATGTGGGAACGTGTGGGAACTTGTGGAAACGTGTGGGAACATGTGGGGACATGTGGAAACGTGGAAACGTTTGGGAAAATGTGGGAACATGTGGAAACATGTGGAAACATGTTGGAAAATGTGGAAAAGTGTGGGAACGTGTGGGAACATGTGGGAACACGTGGGAACATGTGGGAACATCGGGGAACATATGGAAACATGTGGGAACATGTGGGAACATGTGGGAACATGAGGGAACATGTGGGAACATGTGGAAATGTGTGGGAACGTGTGGGAACATGTGGAAATGTGGAAACATGTGGAAATGTGGGAATATGTGGGAACATGTGGAAACGTGGAAATGTGGAAACGTGGAAACATTTGGGAACATGTGGGAACATTTGGGAACATTTGGAAACGTGTGGGAACGTTTGGAAAAGTGTGGGAACGTGTGGGAATTTGTGGGAAAGTGGAAACATGTGGGAACAAGCGGAAAAATGTGGGAACATGTGGGAACATGTGGGAACGTGGAAACATGTGGGAACATGCAGAAACATGTGGGAACATGCAGAAACATGCGGGAACATGTGGGAACATTTTGAAACGTGTGGGCACGTTTGGAAAAGTTTGGGAACGTGTGGGAACTTGTGGGAACGTGGAAACATGTGGGAACATGTGGGAACATGTGGGAACATGTGGGAACGTGTGGGAACATGGAAACATGTGGGAACATGCGGAAACATGTGGGAACATGCAGAAACATGCGGGATCATACGGGAACATGCGGGAACATGCGGGAACATGTGGGAACATTTGGGAACGTGTGGGAACATGTGGAAACATGTGGGAAGATGTGGAAACGTGTGGGAACGTTTGGAAACATATGGAAACGTGAGAATATGTGGGAACGTTTGGAAACATATGGAAACGTGAGAATATGTGGGAACATATGGGAATGTGTAGAAACGAGGGAACATATGGGAATGTGTGGAAACGAGGGAACGTATGGGAATGTTTGGAAACGAGGAAATGTGTGCGAATATGTGGAAACATGTGGGAACATGTGGGAACATGCAGAAACATGTGGGAACATGTGAGAACTTGCGGGAACATGTAGGAACATGTGGGAACAAATGGGAACGTGTGGGAACGTGGAAACAAGTGGGAACCTGTGGAAACATGTGGGAACATGCGGAAACATGTGGGAACATGTGGAAACGTGTGGGAACATGCGGGAACATGTGGGAACATGTGGAAATGTGTGGGAACATGCGGAAACATGTGGGAACATGTTGAAACGTGAGAACATGTGGGAACATATGGGAATGTGTGGAAACGAGGAAACATGTGGGAATATGTGGAAACATGTGGGAAAATGTGGGAACATGAGGGGACATGTGGGAACGTGTGGGAACTTGTAGAAAAGTGTGGGAACATATGGGAACATGTGAGAACATGTGGGAACATGTGGAAACATGTGGGAACATGTGGGAACATGTGGGAACATGTGGGAACATGTGGAAACATGTGGGCACATGTGGGAACATGTAGGAACATGTGGGAACATGTGGAAACGTGGAAACGTTTGGGAACATGTGGGAACATGTGGAAACATGTGGGAACATGTGGAAACGTGTGGGAACATGCGGGAACACGTGGGAACATGTGGGAACATCGGGGAACATGTGGAAACATGTGGGAACATGTGGGAACATGTGGGAACATGTGGGAACATGTGGGAACATGTGGAAATGTGTGGAGACGTGTGGGAACATGTGTAAATGTTGAAATATGTGGAAACTTGGAAACGTGGAAACGTGGAAACCTGGGAACGTGGAAACATGTGGGAACATGTGGGAACATTTGGAAACGTGTGGGAACATTTGGAAAAGTGTGGGAACATGTGGGAACGTGTGGGAACGTGGAAACATGTGGGAACATGCGGAAACATATGGGAACTTGTGGGAACATGTGGGAACATGTGGGAACATGTGGGAACTTGTGGGAACGTGGAAACATGTGGGATCATGCGAAAACATGTGGGAACATGCAGAAACATGCGGGATCATACGGGAACAACGGGAACATGTGGGAACGTGGAAACATGTGGAAACGTGAGAACAAGTGGGAACATGTGGGAATGTTAGGAAACGTGGAAACATGTGCGAATATGTGGAAACATGTGCGAATATGTGGAAACATGTGGGAACATGTGTGAACATGCAGAAACATGTGGGAACATATGGGAACATGCGGGAACATGTGGGAACGTGTGGGAACGTGTGGGAACGTTTGGAAACGTGTGGGAACGTGGAAACAACTGGGAACATGTGGAAACATGTGGGGACATGTGGGAACGTGTGGGAACTTGTGGAAACGTGTGGGAACATGTGGGAACATGTGGGAACATGTGGGAACATGTGGAAACATGTGGGAACATGTGGGAACATATGGGGACATGTTGAAATGTGGAAACGTTTGGGAACATGTGGAAACATGTGGGAACATGCGGAAACATGTGGGAACATGTGGGAACATGTGGGAACATGTGGGAACGTGTGGGAACGTGGAAACATGTGGGAACATGCGGAAACATGCGGAAACATGTGGCAACATGTAGAAACATGCGGGATCATACGGGAACATGCGGGAACATGCGGGAACATGTGGGAACATGTGGGAACGTGTGGGAACATGTGGAAACATGTGGGAACATTTGGAAACGTGTGGGAACATGTGGAAACATGTGGGAACGTGTCGGAACGTGGAAACAAGTGGGAACATGTGGAAAAATGTGGGAACATGCGGAAACATGTGGGAACATGTGGGAACATGTGGAAACGTGTGGGAACGTGTGGGAACATGTGGGAACACGTGGGAACATGTGGGAACATCGGGAAACATGTGCGAATATGTGGGAACATGTGGGAAATGTGTGGGAACATGTGGGAAATGTGTGGGAACGTGTGGGAACATGTGGAAACATGTGGGAACATTTGGAAACGTGTGGGAACGTTTTGAAAAGTGTTGGAATGTTTGGGAACGTGGAAACATGTGGGAACATTCGGAAACATGTGGGCACATGTGGGAACATGTGGAAACGTGTGGGAACATGTGGGAACGTGTGGAAACGTGTGTGAACATTTGGGAACGTGGAAACATGTGGGAACATGTGGGAACATGTGGGAACATGCGGAAATATGCGGGATCATACGGGAACATGCGGGAACATGCGGGAACATGTGGGAACATGTGGGAACGTGTGGGAACATGTGGAAACATGTGGGAACATTTCGAAAAATGTGGGAACGTGTGGAAACATGTGGGAACGTGTGGGAACGTGGAAACATGTGGAAACGTGAGAACAAGTGGGAACATTTTGGAATGTTAGGAAACGTGGAAACATGTGCGAATATGTGGAAACATGTGGGAACCAGTGGGAACGTGGGAACGTGTGGGAACGTATGGAAACGTGTGGGAACATGTGGGAACATGTGGAAACATGTGGGAATATGTGGGAACATGTGGGGACATGTGGAAACGTGTGGGAACGTGTGGGAACATGTGGCAACACGTGGGAACATGTGGGAACATCGGGGAACATGTGGAAATATGTGGGAACATGTGGGAACATGTGGAAATGTGTGGGAACATGCGGAAACATGTGGGAACATGTGGAAATGTGAGAACATGTGGGAACATATGGGAATGTGTGGAAACGAGTAAACATGTTGGAATATGTTGAAACATGTGGGAAAATGTGGGAACATGTGGGGACATGTGGGAACGTGTGGGAACTTGTGGAAACGTGTGGGAAAATGTGGGAACATGTGGGAACATGTGGAAACATTTGGAAACGTGTGGGAAAAGCGTGTGAACGTGTGGGAACTTGTGGGAACGTGGAAACATGTGGGAACATGTGGAAACATTTCGAAATGTGGGAACATGTGGGAACATGTGGAAACGTGGAAACATGTGGGAACATGTGGAAACATGTGGGAACATATGGGGACATGTGGAAACGTGGAAACGTTTGGGAACATATGGGGACATGTGGAAACGTGGAAACGTTTGGGAACATGTGGGAACATTTGGAAACGTGTGGGAACATGTGTTAACATGTGGAAATGTGTGGGAACGTTTGGGAACATGTGGAAATGTGGAAACATGTGGAAATGTGAGAACATGTGGGAACATGTGGGAACATGTGGGAACATGTGGAAACGTGGAAACGTGGGAACGTGGGTACGTGGAAACATTTGGGAACATGTGGGAACATGTGGGAACATGTGGAAACATTTGGAAACGTGTGGGAAAAGTGTGTGAACGTGTGGGAACTTGTGGGAACGTGGAAACATGTGGGAACATGTGGAAATATTTCGAAATGTGGGAACATGTGGGAACATGTGGAAACGTGGAAACATGTGGGAACATGTGGAGACATGTGGGAACAAGTGGGAACATGCAGAAACATGCGGGAACATAGGGGAAAATGCGGGAACATGTGGGAACGTGTGGGAACGTGGAAACATGTGGAAACGTGAGAACGTGTGGGAACATGTGGGAATGTTAGGAAACGTGGAAACGTGCAAATATGTGGAAACATGTGGGAACATGTGGGAACATGCAGAAACATGCGCCAACTTGTTTGAACATGCGGGAACATGTGGGAACGTGTGGGAACGTGTGGAAACATGTGGGAACGTGTCGGAACGTGGAAACAAGTGGGAACATGTGGAAAAATGTGGGAACATGCGGAAACATGTGGGAACATGTGGGAACATATGGAAACGTGTGGGAACGTGTGGGAACATGTGGGAACACGTGGGAACATGTGGGAACATCGGGAAACATGTGCGAATATGTGGGAACATGTGGGAAATGTGTGGGAACATGTGGGAAATGTGTGGGAACGTGTGGGAACATGTGGAAACATGTGGGAACATTTGGAAACGTGTGGGAACGTTTTGAAAAGTGTTGGAATGTTTGGGAACGTGGAAACATGTGGGAACATTCGGAAACATGTGGGCACATGTGGGAACATGTGGAAACGTGTGGGAACATGTGGGAACGTGTGGAAACGTGTGTGAACATTTGGGAACGTGGAAACATGTGGGAACATGTGGGAACATGTGGGAACATGCGGAAATATGCGGGATCATACGGGAACATGCGGGAACATGCGGGAACATGTGGGAACATGTGGGAACGTGTGGGAACATGTGGAAACATGTGGGAACATTTCGAAAAATGTGGGAACGTGTGGAAACATGTGGGAACGTGTGGGAACGTGGAAACATGTGGAAACGTGAGAACAAGTGGGAACATTTTGGAATGTTAGGAAACGTGGAAACATGTGCGAATATGTGGAAACATGTGGGAACCAGTGGGAACGTGGGAACGTGTGGGAACGTATGGAAAAGTTTGGGAACGTGTGGGAACTTGTGGGAACGTGGAAACATGTGGGAACATGTGGGAACATGTGGGAACATGTGGGAACGTGTGGGAACATGGAAACATGTGGGAACATGCGGAAACATGTGGGAACATGCAGAAACATGCGGGATCATACGGGAACATGCGGGAACATGCGGGAACATGTGGGAACATTTGGGAACGTGTGGGAACATGTGGAAACATGTGGGAAGATGTGGAAACGTGTGGGAACGTTTGGAAACATATGGAAACGTGAGAATATGTGGGAACGTTTGGAAACATATGGAAACGTGAGAATATGTGGGAACATATGGGAATGTGTAGAAACGAGGGAACATATGGGAATGTGTGGAAACGAGGGAACGTATGGGAATGTTTGGAAACGAGGAAATGTGTGCGAATATGTGGAAACATGTGGGAACATGTGGGAACATGCAGAAACATGTGGGAACATGTGAGAACTTGCGGGAACATGTAGGAACATGTGGGAACAAATGGGAACGTGTGGGAACGTGGAAACAAGTGGGAACCTGTGGAAACATGTGGGAACATGCGGAAACATGTGGGAACATGTGGAAACGTGTGGGAACATGCGGGAACATGTGGGAACATGTGGAAATGTGTGGGAACATGCGGAAACATGTGGGAACATGTTGAAACGTGAGAACATGTGGGAACATATGGGAATGTGTGGAAACGAGGAAACATGTGGGAATATGTGGAAACATGTGGGAAAATGTGGGAACATGAGGGGACATGTGGGAACGTGTGGGAACTTGTAGAAAAGTGTGGGAACATATGGGAACATGTGAGAACATGTGGGAACATGTGGAAACATGTGGGAACATGTGGGAACATGTGGGAACATGTGGGAACATGTGGAAACATGTGGGCACATGTGGGAACATGTAGGAACATGTGGGAACATGTGGAAACGTGGAAACGTTTGGGAACATGTGGGAACATGTGGAAACATGTGGGAACATGTGGAAACGTGTGGGAACATGCGGGAACACGTGGGAACATGTGGGAACATCGGGGAACATGTGGAAACATGTGGGAACATGTGGGAACATGTGGGAACATGTGGGAACATGTGGGAACATGTGGAAATGTGTGGAGACGTGTGGGAACATGTGGAAATGTTGAAATATGTGGAAACTTGGAAACGTGGAAACGTGGAAACCTGGGAACGTGGAAACATGTGGGAACATGTGGGAACATTTGGAAACGTGTGGGAACATTTGGAAAAGTGTGGGAACATGTGGGAACGTGTGGGAACGTGGAAACATGTGGGAACATGCGGAAACATATGGGAACTTGTGGGAACATGTGGGAACATGTGGGAACATGTGGGAACTTGTGGGAACGTGGAAACATGTGGGATCATGCGAAAACATGTGGGAACATGCAGAAACATGCGGGATCATACGGGAACAACGGGAACATGTGGGAACGTGGAAACATGTGGAAACGTGAGAACAAGTGGGAACATGTGGGAATGTTAGGAAACGTGGAAACATGTGCGAATATGTGGAAACATGTGCGAATATGTGGAAACATGTGGGAACATGTGTGAACATGCAGAAACATGTGGGAACATATGGGAACATGCGGGAACATGTGGGAACGTGTGGGAACGTGTGGGAACGTTTGGAAACGTGTGGGAACGTGGAAACAACTGGGAACATGTGGAAACATGTGGGGACATGTGGGAACGTGTGGGAACTTGTGGAAACGTGTGGGAACATGTGGGAACATGTGGGAACATGTGGGAACATGTGGAAACATGTGGGAACATGTGGGAACATATGGGGACATGTTGAAATGTGGAAACGTTTGGGAACATGTGGAAACATGTGGGAACATGCGGAAACATGTGGGAACATGTGGGAACATGTGGGAACATGTGGGAACGTGTGGGAACGTGGAAACATGTGGGAACATGCGGAAACATGCGGAAACATGTGGCAACATGTAGAAACATGCGGGATCATACGGGAACATGCGGGAACATGCGGGAACATGTGGGAACATGTGGGAACGTGTGGGAACATGTGGAAACATGTGGGAACATTTGGAAACGTGTGGGAACATGTGGAAACATGTGGGAACGTGTCGGAACGTGGAAACAAGTGGGAACATGTGGAAAAATGTGGGAACATGCGGAAACATGTGGGAACATGTGGGAACATGTGGAAACGTGTGGGAACGTGTGGGAACATGTGGGAACACGTGGGAACATGTGGGAACATCGGGAAACATGTGCGAATATGTGGGAACATGTGGGAAATGTGTGGGAACATGTGGGAAATGTGTGGGAACGTGTGGGAACATGTGGAAACATGTGGGAACATTTGGAAACGTGTGGGAACGTTTTGAAAAGTGTTGGAATGTTTGGGAACGTGGAAACATGTGGGAACATTCGGAAACATGTGGGCACATGTGGGAACATGTGGAAACGTGTGGGAACATGTGGGAACGTGTGGAAACGTGTGTGAACATTTGGGAACGTGGAAACATGTGGGAACATGTGGGAACATGTGGGAACATGCGGAAATATGCGGGATCATACGGGAACATGCGGGAACATGCGGGAACATGTGGGAACATGTGGGAACGTGTGGGAACATGTGGAAACATGTGGGAACATTTCGAAAAATGTGGGAACGTGTGGAAACATGTGGGAACGTGTGGGAACGTGGAAACATGTGGAAACGTGAGAACAAGTGGGAACATTTTGGAATGTTAGGAAACGTGGAAACATGTGCGAATATGTGGAAACATGTGGGAACCAGTGGGAACGTGGGAACGTGTGGGAACGTATGGAAACGTGTGGGAACATGTGGGAACATGTGGAAACATGTGGGAATATGTGGGAACATGTGGGGACATGTGGAAACGTGTGGGAACGTGTGGGAACATGTGGCAACACGTGGGAACATGTGGGAACATCGGGGAACATGTGGAAATATGTGGGAACATGTGGGAACATGTGGAAATGTGTGGGAACATGCGGAAACATGTGGGAACATGTGGAAATGTGAGAACATGTGGGAACATATGGGAATGTGTGGAAACGAGTAAACATGTTGGAATATGTTGAAACATGTGGGAAAATGTGGGAACATGTGGGGACATGTGGGAACGTGTGGGAACTTGTGGAAACGTGTGGGAAAATGTGGGAACATGTGGGAACATGTGGAAACATTTGGAAACGTGTGGGAAAAGCATGTGAACGTGTGGGAACTTGTGGGAACGTGGAAACATGTGGGAACATGTGGAAACATTTCGAAATGTGGGAACATGTGGGAACATGTGGAAACGTGGAAACATGTGGGAACATGTGGAAACATGTGGGAACATATGGGGACATGTGGAAACGTGGAAACGTTTGGGAACATATGGGGACATGTGGAAACGTGGAAACGTTTGGGAACATGTGGGAACATTTGGAAACGTGTGGGAACATGTGTTAACATGTGGAAATGTGTGGGAACGTTTGGGAACATGTGGAAATGTGGAAACATGTGGAAATGTGAGAACATGTGGGAACATGTGGGAACATGTGGGAACATGTGGAAACGTGGAAACGTGGGAACGTGGGTACGTGGAAACATTTGGGAACATGTGGGAACATGTGGGAACATGTGGAAACATTTGGAAACGTGTGGGAAAAGTGTGTGAACGTGTGGGAACTTGTGGGAACGTGGAAACATGTGGGAACATGTGGAAATATTTCGAAATGTGGGAACATGTGGGAACATGTGGAAACGTGGAAACATGTGGGAACATGTGGAGACATGTGGGAACAAGTGGGAACATGCAGAAACATGCGGGAACATACGGGAAAATGCGGGAACATGTGGGAACGTGTGGGAACGTGGAAACATGTGGAAACGTGAGAACGTGTGGGAACATGTGGGAATGTTAGGAAACGTGGAAACGTGCAAATATGTGGAAACATGTGGGAACATGTGGGAACATGCAGAAACATGCGCCAACTTGTTTGAACATGCGGGAACATGTGGGAACGTGTGGGAACGTGTGGAAACATGTGGGAACGTGTCGGAACGTGGAAACAAGTGGGAACATGTGGAAAAATGTGGGAACATGCGGAAACATGTGGGAACATGTGGGAACATATGGAAACGTGTGGGAACGTGTGGGAACATGTGGGAACACGTGGGAACATGTGGGAACATCGGGAAACATGTGCGAATATGTGGGAACATGTGGGAAATGTGTGGGAACATGTGGGAAATGTGTGGGAACGTGTGGGAACATGTGGAAACATGTGGGAACATTTGGAAACGTGTGGGAACGTTTTGAAAAGTGTTGGAATGTTTGGGAACGTGGAAACATGTGGGAACATTCGGAAACATGTGGGCACATGTGGGAACATGTGGAAACGTGTGGGAACATGTGGGAACGTGTGGAAACGTGTGTGAACATTTGGGAACGTGGAAACGTGTGGGAACATGTGGGAACATGTGGGAACATGCGGAAATATGCGGGATCATACGGGAACATGCGGGAACATGCGGGAACATGTGGGAACATGTGGGAACGTGTGGGAACATGTGGAAACATGTGGGAACATTTCGAAAAATGTGGGAACGTGTGGAAACATGTGGGAACGTGTGGGAACGTGGAAACATGTGGAAACGTGAGAACAAGTGGGAACATTTTGGAATGTTAGGAAACGTGGAAACATGTGCGAATATGTGGAAACATGTGGGAACCAGTGGGAACGTGGGAACGTGTGGGAACGTATGGAAACGTGTGGGAACATGTGGGAACATGTGGAAACATGTGGGAATATGTGGGAACATGTGGGGACATGTGGAAACGTGTGGGAACGTGTGGGAACATGTGGCAACACGTGGGAACATGTGGGAACATCGGGGAACATGTGGAAATATGTGGGAACATGTGGGAACATGTGGAAATGTGTGGGAACATGCGGAAACATGTGGGAACATGTGGAAATGTGAGAACATGTGGGAACATATGGGAATGTGTGGAAACGAGTAAACATGTTGGAATATGTTGAAACATGTGGGAAAATGTGGGAACATGTGGGGACATGTGGGAACGTGTGGGAACTTGTGGAAACGTGTGGGAAAATGTGGGAACATGTGGGAACATGTGGAAACATTTGGAAACGTGTGGGAAAAGTGTGTGAACGTGTGGGAACTTGTGGGAACGTGGAAACATGTGGGAACATGTGGAAACATTTCGAAATGTGGGAACATGTGGGAACATGTGGAAACGTGGAAACATGTGGGAACATGTGGAAACATGTGGGAACATATGGGGACATGTGGAAACGTGGAAACGTTTGGGAACATATGGGGACATGTGGAAACGTGGAAACGTTTGGGAACATGTGGGAACATTTGGAAACGTGTGGGAACATGTGTTAACATGTGGAAATGTGTGGGAACGTTTGGGAACATGTGGAAATGTGGAAACATGTGGAAATGTGAGAACATGTGGGAACATGTGGGAACATGTGGAAACGTGGAAACGTGGGAACGTGGGTACGTGGAAACATTTGGGAACATGTGGGAACATGTGGGAACATGTGGAAACATTTGGAAACGTGTGGGAAAAGTGTGTGAACGTGTGGGAACTTGTGGGAACGTGGAAACATGTGGGAACATGTGGAAACATTTCGAAATGTGGGAACATGTGGGAACATGTGGAAACGTGGAAACATGTGGGAACATGTGGAGACATGTGGGAACAAGTGGGAACATGCAGAAACATGCGGGAACATACGGGAAAATGCGGGAACATGTGGGAACGTGTGGAAACGTGTGGGAACATGTGGGAACATGTGGAAACATGTGGAAACATGTGGGAACATATGGGGACATGTGAAAACGTGGAAACGTTTGGGAACATATGGGGACATGTGGAAACTTGGAAACGTGGGAACGTGTGGGAACGTGTGGAAACGTGTGGGAACATGTGGGAACATGTGGGAACATGTGGAAACATGTGGGAACATATGGGGAAATGTGGAAACGTGGAAACGTTTGGGAACATATGGGGACATGTGGAAACGTGGAAACGTTTGGGAACATGTGGGAACATTTGGAAACGTGTGGGAACATGTGTTAACATGTGGAAACGTGTGGGAACGTGTGGGAACATGTGGCAACACATGGGAACATGTGGGAACATCGGGGAACATGTGGAAACATGTGGGAACATGTGGAAATGTGTGGAAACATGCGGAAACATGTGGGAACATGTGGAAACATGAGAACATGTCGGAACATATGGGAATGTGTGGAAACGAGTAAACAAGTGGGAATATGTGGAAACATGTGGGAAAATGTGGGAAAACGTGGGGACATGTGGAAACGTGTGGGAACTTGTGGGAACATATGGAAACGTGGAAACATGTGGGAACATGTGGGAACATGTGGGAACATGTGGAAACATGTGGGAACATGTGGGAACATGTGGGAACATGTGGGAACATGTGGAAACATGTGGGAACATGTGGGAACATGCAGGAACATGCGGGAACATACGGGAAAATGCGGGTACATGTGGGAACATGTGGAAACGTGTGGGAACATGTGGGAACATGTGGGAACATGTGGAAATGTGGGAACACGTGGGAACATGTGGGAACGTGGAAACATGTGGGAACATGTGGAAACATTTGGAAATGTGGGAACATGTGGGAACATGTGGAAACGTGGAAACATGTGGGAACATGTGGAAACAAGTGGGAACATGTGGGAACATGTGGGAACATGTGGAAACATGTGGGAACATGTGGGAACATAGAGAAACATGCGGGAACATACGGGAAAATGCGGGAACATGTGGTAACATGTGGAAACATGTGGGAATATTTGGAAACGTGTGGGAACGTTTTGAAAAGTGTGTGAATGTTTGGGAACGTGGAAACATGTGGGAACATGCGGAAACATGTGGGCACATGTGGGAACATGTGGAAACGTGTGGGAACATGTGGGAACGTGTGGAAACGTGTGTGAACATTTGGGAAAGTGGAAACATGTGGGAACATGTGGGAACATGCAGAAATATGCGGGATCATACGGAAACATGCGGGAACATGCGGGAACATGTGGGAAAATTTGGGAACGTGTGGGAACATGTCGAAACATGTGGGAATATTTCGAAACGTGTGGGAACGTGTAGAAACATGTGGGAACATGTGGGAACATGTGGGAACATGCAGAAACATGCGGGAACATACGGGAACATGAGGGAACATGTGGGAACATGTGGAAACATATGGGAACATTTGGAAACGTGTGGGAACGTTTTGAAAAGTGTGGGAATGTTTGGGAACGTGGAAACATGTGGAAACATGCGGAAACATGTGGGCACATGTGGGAACATGTGGAAACGTGTGGGAACATGTGGGAACGTGTGGAAAAGTGTGGGAACGTGGAAACATGTGGAAACGTGAGAACAAGTGGGAACATGTGGGAATGTCAGGAAACGTGGAAACATGTGCGAATATGTGGAAACATGTGGGAACGTGTGGGAATGTGGAAACGTGGGAACGTGTGGGAACGTGTGGAAACGTGTGGGAACATGTGGGGACATGTGAAAACGTGGAAACGTTTGGGAACATGTTGGAACATGTGGAAACGTGTGGGAACGTGTGGGAACATGTGGCAACACGTGGGAACTTGTGGGAACATCGGGGAACATGTGGAAACATGTGGGAACATGTGGAAATGTGTGGGAACATGCGGAAACATGTGGGAACATGTGGAAACGTGTGGAAACATGCGGAAACATGTGGGAACATGTGGAAACATGAGAACATGTCGGAACATATGGGAATGTGTGGAAACGAGTAAACAAGTGGGAATATGTGGAAACATGTGGGAAAATGTGGGAAAACGTGGGGACATGTGGAAACGTGTGGGAACTTGTGGGAACATATGGAAACGTGGAAACATGTGGGAACATGTGGGAACATGTGGGAACATGTGGAAACATGTGGGAACATGTGGGAACATGTGGGAACATGTGGGAACATGTGGAAACATGTGGGAACATGTGGGAACATGCAGGAACATGCGGGAACATACGGGAAAATGCGGGTACATGTGGGAACATGTGGAAACGTGTGGGAACATGTGGGAACATGTGGGAACATGTGGAAATGTGGGAACACGTGGGAACATGTGGGAACGTGGAAACATGTGGGAACATGTGGAAACATTTGGAAATGTGGGAACATGTGGGAACATGTGGAAACGTGGAAACATGTGGGAACATGTGGAAACAAGTGGGAACATGTGGGAACATGTGGGAACATGTGGAAACATGTGGGAACATGTGGGAACATAGAGAAACATGCGGGAACATACGGGAAAATGCGGGAACATGTGGTAACATGTGGAAACATGTGGGAATATTTGGAAACGTGTGGGAACGTTTTGAAAAGTGTGTGAATGTTTGGGAACGTGGAAACATGTGGGAACATGCGGAAACATGTGGGCACATGTGGGAACATGTGGAAACGTGTGGGAACATGTGGGAACGTGTGGAAACGTGTGTGAACATTTGGGAAAGTGGAAACATGTGGGAACATGTGGGAACAT
The DNA here is from genome assembly GCF_027942865.1 of Odontesthes bonariensis. NCBI lineage: Eukaryota > Metazoa > Chordata > Actinopteri > Atheriniformes > Atherinopsidae > Odontesthes > Odontesthes bonariensis. The sequence goes on along the minus strand of NC_134522.1, from coordinate 36,643,919 downwards.
GCAGAAATATGCGGGATCATACGGAAACATGCGGGAACATGCGGGAACATGTGGGAAAATTTGGGAACGTGTGGGAACATGTCGAAACATGTGGGAATATTTCGAAACGTGTGGGAACGTGTAGAAACATGTGGGAACATGTGGGAACATGTGGGAACATGCAGAAACATGCGGGAACATACGGGAACATGAGGGAACATGTGGGAACATGTGGAAACATATGGGAACATTTGGAAACGTGTGGGAACGTTTTGAAAAGTGTGGGAATGTTTGGGAACGTGGAAACATGTGGAAACATGCGGAAACATGTGGGCACATGTGGGAACATGTGGAAACGTGTGGGAACATGTGGGAACGTGTGGAAAAGTGTGGGAACGTGGAAACATGTGGAAACGTGAGAACAAGTGGGAACATGTGGGAATGTCAGGAAACGTGGAAACATGTGCGAATATGTGGAAACATGTGGGAACGTGTGGGAATGTGGAAACGTGGGAACGTGTGGGAACGTGTGGAAACGTGTGGGAACATGTGGGGACATGTGAAAACGTGGAAACGTTTGGGAACATGTTGGAACATGTGGAAACGTGTGGGAACGTGTGGGAACATGTGGCAACACGTGGGAACTTGTGGGAACATCGGGGAACATGTGGAAACATGTGGGAACATGTGGAAATGTGTGGGAACATGCGGAAACATGTGGGAACATGTGGAAACGTGAGAACATGTGGGAACATATGGGAATGTGTGGAAACGAGGAAACATGTGGGAATATGTGGAAACATGTGGGAAAATGTGGGAACATGTGGGGACATGTGGGAACGTGTGGGAACTTGTGGAAACGTGTGGGAACATGTGGGAACATGTGGGAACATGTGGAAACATGTGGGAACATGTGGGAACATATGGGGACATGTGGAAATGTGGAAACGTTTGGGAACAATTGGAAAAATGTGGGAACATGCGGAAACATGTGGGAACATGTGGGAACATGTGGGAACATGTGGGAACGTGTGGGAACGTGGAAACATGTGGGAACATGCGGAAACATGCGGAAACATGTGGCAACATGTAGAAACATGCGGGATCATACGGGAACATGCGGGAACATGCGGGAACATGTGGGAACATGTGGGAACGTGTGGGAACATGTGGAAACATGTGGGAACATTTGGAAACGTGTGGGAACATGTGGAAACATGTGGGAACGAGTGGGAACGTGGAAACATGTGGAAACGTGAGAACAAGTGGGAACATGTGGGAATGTTAGGAAACGTGGAAACGTGCAAATATGTGGAAACATGTGGGAACATGTGGGAACATGCAGAAACATGCGCCAACTTGTTTGAACATGCGGGAACATGTGGGAACGTGTGGGAACGTGTGGGAACGTGTGGAAACATGTGGGAACGTGTCGGAACGTGGAAACAAGTGGGAACATGTGGAAAAATGTGGGAACATGCGGAAACATGTGGGAACATGTGGGAACATGTGGAAACGTGTGGGAACGTGTGGGAACATGTGGGAACACGTGGGAACATGTGGGAACATCGGGAAACATGTGCGAATATGTGGGAACATGTGGGAAATGTGTGGGAACATGTGGGAAATGTGTGGGAACGTGTGGGAACATGTGGAAACATGTGGGAACATTTGGAAACGTGTGGGAACGTTTTGAAAAGTGTTGGAATGTTTGGGAACGTGGAAACATGTGGGAACATTCGAAAACATGTGGGCACATGTGGGAACATGTGGGAACGTGTGGAAACGTGTGTGAACATTTGGGAACGTGGAAACATGTGGGAACATGTGGGAACATGTGGGAACATGTGGGAACATGCGGAAATATGCGGGATCATACGGGAACATGCGGGAACATGCGGGAACATGTGGGAACATGTGGAAACATGTGGGAACATATGGGGACATGTGGAAACGTGGAAACGTTTGGGAACATATGGGGACATGTGGAAACGTGGAAACGTTTGGGAACATGTGGGAACATTTGGAAACGTGTGGGAACATGTGTTAACATGTGGAAACGTGTGGGAACGTGTGGGAACATGTGGCAACACGTGGGAACATGTGGGAACATGTGGGAACATGTGGAAATGTGTGGAAACATGCGGAAACATGTGGGAACATGTGGAAACATGAGAACATGTCGGAACATATGGGAATGTGTGGAAACGAGTAAACAAGTGGGAATATGTGGAAACATGTGGGAAAATGTGGGAAAACGTGGGGACATGTGGGAACGTGTGGGAACTTGTGGAAACGTGTGGGAACACGTGGGAACATGTGGGAACATGTGGAAATGTGTGGAAACATGCGGAAACATGTGGGAACATGTGGGAACATGTGGGAACATGTGGAAACATGTGGGAACATGTGGGAACATGCAGGAACATGCGGGAACATACGGGAAAATGCGGGTACATGTGGGAACATGTGGAAACGTGTGGGAACATGTGGGAACATGTGGAAATGTGGGAACACGTGGGAACATGTGGGAACGTGGGAACATGTGGAAACGTGTGGGAACATGTGGGAACATGTGGAAATGTGGGAACACGTGGGAACATGTGGGAACGTGGAAACATTTGGAAATGTGGGAACATGTGGGAACATGTGGAAACGTGGAAACATGTGGGAACATGTGGAAACAAGTGGGAACATATGGGAACATGTGGGAACATGTGGAAACATGTGGGAACATGTGGGAACATTGAGAAACATGCGGGAACATACGGGAAAATGCGGGAACATGTGGTAACATGTGGAAACGTGGGAATATTTGGAAACGTGTGGGAACGTTTTGAAAAGTGTGTGAATGTTTGGGAACGTGGGAACATGTGGGAACATGCGGAAACATGTGGGCACATGTGGGAACATGTGGAAACGTGTGGGAACATGTGGGAACGTGTGGAAACGTGTGTGAACATTTGGGAAAGTGGAAACATGTGGGAACATGTGGGAACATGCAGAAATATGCGGGATCATACGGAAACATGCGGGAACATGCGGGAACATGTGGGAAAATTTGGGAACGTGTGGGAACATGTCGAAACATGTGGGAATATTTCGAAACGTGTGGGAACGTGTAGAAACATGTGGGAACATGTGGGAACATGCAGAAACATGCGGGAACATACGGGAACATGAGGGAACATGTGGGAACATGTGGAAACATATGGGAACATTTGGAAACGTGTGGGAACGTTTTGAAAAGTGTGGGAATGTTTGGGAACGTGGAAACATGTGGAAACATGCGGAAACATGTGGGCACATGTGGGAACATGTGGAAACGTGTGGGAACATGTGGGAACGTGTGGAAAAGTGTGTGAACATTTGGGAACATTTCGAAACGTGTGGGAACGTGTGGGAACGTGGAAACATGTGGAAACGTGAGAACAAGTGGGAACATGTGGGAATGTCAGGAAACGTGGAAACATGTGCGAATATGTGGAAACATGTGGGAACGTGTGGGAATGTGGAAACGTGGGAACGTGTGGGAACGTGTGGAAACGTGTGGGAACATGTGGGGACATGTGAAAACGTGGAAACGTTTGGGAACATGTGGGAACATGTGGAAACGTGTGGGAACATGTGGAAACGTGTGGGAACGTGTGGGAACATGTGGCAACACGTGGGAACTTGTGGGAACATCGGGGAACATGTGGAAACATGTGGGAACATGTGGAAATGTGTGGGAACATGCGGAAACATGTGGGAACATGTGGAAACGTGAGAACATGTGGGAACATATGGGAATGTGTGGAAACGAGGAAACATGTGGGAATATGTGGAAACATGTGGGAAAATGTGGGAACATGTGGGGACATGTGGGAACGTGTGGGAACTTGTGGAAACGTGTGGGAACATGTGGGAACATGTGGGAACATGTGGGAACATGTGGAAACATGTGGGAACATGTGGGAACATGTGGGAACATATGGGGACATGTGGAAATGTGGAAACGTTTGGGAACATGTGGAAACATGTGGGAACATGCGGAAACATGTGGGAACATGTGGGAACATGTGGGAACATGTGGGAACATGTGGGAACGTGTGGGAACGTGGAAACATGTGGGAACATGCGGAAACATGCGGAAACATGTGGCAACATGTAGAAACATGCGGGATCATACGGGAACATGCGGGAACATGCGGGAACATGTGGGAACATGTGGGAACGTGTGGGAACATGTGGAAACATGTGGGAACATTTGGAAACGTGTGGGAACATGTGGAAACATGTGGGAACGTGTGGGAACGTGGAAACATGTGGAAACGTGAGAACAAGTGGGAACATGTGGGAATGTTAGGAAACGTGGAAACGTGCAAATATGTGGAAACATGTGGGAACATGTGGGAACATGCAGAAACATGCGCCAACTTGTTTGAACATGCGGGAACATGTGGGAACGTGTGGGAACGTGTGGGAACGTGTGGGAACGTGTGGAAACATGTGGGAACGTGTCGGAACGTGGAAACAAGTGGGAACATGTGGAAAAATGTGGGAACATGCGGAAACATGTGGGAACATGTGGGAACATGTGGAAACGTGTGGGAACGTGTGGGAACATGTGGGAACACGTGGGAACATGTGGGAACATCGGGAAACATGTGCGAATATGTGGGAACATGTGGGAAATGTGTGGGAACATGTGGGAAATGTGTGGGAACGTGTGGGAACATGTGGAAACATGTGGGAACATTTGGAAACGTGTGGGAACGTTTTGAAAAGTGTTGGAATGTTTGGGAACGTGGAAACATGTGGGAACATTCGGAAACATGTGGGCACATGTGGGAACATGTGGAAACGTGTGGGAACATGTGGGAACGTGTGGAAACGTGTGTGAACATTTGGGAACGTGGAAACATGTGGGAACATGTGGGAACATGTGGGAACATGCGGAAATATGCGGGATCATACGGGAACATGCGGGAACATGCGGGAACATGTGGGAACATGTGGGAACGTGTGGGAACATGTGGAAACATGTGGGAACATTTCGAAAAATGTGGGAACGTGTGGAAACGTGTGGGAACGTGTGGGGACATGTGAAAACGTGGAAACGTTTGGGAACATGTGGGAACATGTGGAAACGTGTGGGAACATGTGGAAACGTGTGGGAACGTGTGGGAACATGTGGCAACACGTGGGAACTTGTGGGAACATCGGGGAACATGTGGAAACATGTGGGAACATGTGGAAATGTGTATTAACATGCGGAAACATGTGGGAACATGTGGAAACGTGAGAACATGTGGGAACATATGGGAATGTGTGGAAACAAGGAAACATGTGGGAATATGTGGAAACATGTGGGAAAATGTGGGAACATGTGGGGACATGTGGGAACGTGTGGGAACTTGTGGAAACGTGTGGGAACATGTGGGAACATGTGGGAACATGTGGGAACATGTGGAAACATGTGGGAACATGTGGGAACATATGGGGACATGTGGAAATGTGGAAACGTTTGGGAACATGTGGAAACATGTGGGAACATGCGGAAACATGTGGGAACATGTGGGAACATGTGGGAACATGTGGGAACGTGTGGGAACGTGGAAACATGTGGGAACATGCGGAAACATGCGGAAACATGTGGCAACATGTAGAAACATGCGGGATCATACGGGAACATGCGGGAACATGCGGGAACATGTGGGAACATGTGGGAACGTGTGGGAACATGTGGAAACATGTGGGAACATTTGGAAACGTGTGGGAACATGTGGAAACATGTGGGAACGTGTCGGAACGTGGAAACAAGTGGGAACATGTGGAAAAATGTGGGAACATGCGGAAACATGTGGGAACATGTGGGAACATGTGGAAACGTGTGGGAACGTGTGGGAACATGTGGGAACACGTGGGAACATGTGGGAACATCGGGAAACATGTGCGAATATGTGGGAACATGTGGGAAATGTGTGGGAACATGTGGGAAATGTGTGGGAACGTGTGGGAACATGTGGAAACATGTGGGAACATTTGGAAACGTGTGGGAACGTTTTGAAAAGTGTTGGAATGTTTGGGAACGTGGAAACATGTGGGAACATTCGGAAACATGTGGGCACATGTGGGAACATGTGGAAACGTGTGGGAACATGTGGGAACGTGTGGAAACGTGTGTGAACATTTGGGAACGTGGAAACATGTGGGAACATGTGGGAACATGTGGGAACATGCGGAAATATGCGGGATCATACGGGAACATGCGGGAACATGCGGGAACATGTGGGAACATGTGGGAACGTGTGGGAACATGTGGAAACATGTGGGAACATTTCGAAAAATGTGGGAACGTGTGGAAACATGTGGGAACGTGTGGGAACGTGGAAACATGTGGAAACGTGAGAACAAGTGGGAACATTTTGGAATGTTAGGAAACGTGGAAACATGTGCGAATATGTGGAAACATGTGGGAACCAGTGGGAACGTGGGAACGTGTGGGAACGTATGGAAACGTGTGGGAACATGTGGGAACATGTGGAAACATGTGGGAATATGTGGGAACATGTGGGGACATGTGGAAACGTGTGGGAACGTGTGGGAACATGTGGCAACACGTGGGAACATGTGGGAACATCGGGGAACATGTGGAAATATGTGGGAACAAATGGGAACATGTGGAAATGTGTGGGAACATGCGGTAACATGTGGGAACATGTGGAAATGTGAGAACATGTGGGAACATATGGGAATGTGTGGAAACGAGTAAACATGTTGGAATATGTTGAAACATGTGGGAAAATGTGGGAACATGTAGGGACATGTGGGAACGTGTGGGAACTTGTGGAAACGTGTGGGAAAATGTGGGAACATGTGGGAACATGTGGAAACATTTGGAAACGTGTGGGAAAAGCGTGTGAACGTGTGGGAACTTGTGGGAACATGGAAACATGTGGGAACATGTGGAAACATTTCGAAATGTGGGAACATGTGGGAACATGTGGAAACGTGGAAACATGTGGGAACATGTGGAAACATGTGGGAACATATGGGGACATGTGGAAACGTGGAAACGTTTGGGAACATATGGGGACATGTGGAAACGTGGAAACGTTTGGGAACATGTGGGAACATTTGGAAACGTGTGGGAACATGTGTTAACATGTTGAAATGTGTGGGAACGTTTGGGAACATGTGGAAATGTGGAAACATGTGGAAATGTGAGAACATGTGGGAACATGTGGGAACATGTGGAAACGTGGAAACGTGGGAACGTGGGTACGTGGAAACATTTGGGAACATGTGGGAACATGTGGGAACATGTGGAAACATTTGGAAACGTGTGGGAAAAGTGTGTGAACGTGTGGGAACTTGTGGGAACGTGGAAACATGTGGGAACATGTGGAAACATTTCGAAATGTGGGAACATGTGGGAACATGTGGAAACGTGGAAACATGTGGGAACATGTGGAGACATGTGGGAACAAGTGGGAACATGCAGAAACATGCGGGAACATACGGGAAAATGCGGGAACATGTGGGAACGTGTGGGAACGTGGAAACATGTGGAAACGTGAGAACAAGTGGGAACATGTGGGAACATTCGGAAACATGTGGGCACATGTGGGAACATGTGGAAACGTGTGGGAACATGTGGGAACGTGTGGAAACGTGTGTGAACATTTGGGAACGTGGAAACATGTGGGAACATGTGGGAACATGTGGGAACATGCGGAAATATGCGGGATCATACGGGAACATGCGGGAACATGCGGGAACATGTGGGAACATGTGGGAACGTGTGGGAACATGTGGAAACATGTGGGAACATTTCGAAAAATGTGGGAACGTGTGGAAACGTGTGGGAACGTGTGGGGACATGTGAAAACGTGGAAACGTTTGGGAACATGTGGGAACATGTGGAAACGTGTGGGAACATGTGGAAACGTGTGGGAACGTGTGGGAACATGTGGCAACACGTGGGAACTTGTGGGAACATCGGGGAACATGTGGAAACATGTGGGAACATGTGGAAATGTGTATTAACATGCGGAAACATGTGGGAACATGTGGAAACGTGAGAACATGTGGGAACATATGGGAATCTGTGGAAACAAGGAAACATGTGGGAATATGTGGAAACATGTGGGAAAATGTGGGAACATGTGGGGACATGTGGGAACGTGTGGGAACTTGTGGAAACGTGTGGGAACATGTGGGAACATGTGGGAACATGTGGGAACATGTGGAAACATGTGGGAACATGTGGGAACATATGGGGACATGTGGAAATGTGGAAACGTTTGGGAACATGTGGAAACATGTGGGAACATGCGGAAACATGTGGGAACATGTGGGAACATGTGGGAACATGTGGGAACGTGTGGGAACGTGGAAACATGTGGGAACATGCGGAAACATGCGGAAACATGTGGCAACATGTAGAAACATGCGGGATCATACGGGAACATGCGGGAACATGCGGGAACATGTGGGAACATGTGGGAACGTGTGGGAACATGTGGAAACATGTGGGAACATTTGGAAACGTGTGGGAACATGTGGAAACATGTGGGAACGTGTCGGAACGTGGAAACAAGTGGGAACATGTGGAAAAATGTGGGAACATGCGGAAACATGTGGGAACATGTGGGAACATGTGGAAACGTGTGGGAACGTGTGGGAACATGTGGGAACACGTGGGAACATGTGGGAACATCGGGAAACATGTGCGAATATGTGGGAACATGTGGGAAATGTGTGGGAACATGTGGGAAATGTGTGGGAACGTGTGGGAACATGTGGAAACATGTGGGAACATTTGGAAACGTGTGGGAACGTTTTGAAAAGTGTTGGAATGTTTGGGAACGTGGAAACATGTGGGAACATTCGGAAACATGTGGGCACATGTGGGAACATGTGGAAACGTGTGGGAACATGTGGGAACGTGTGGAAACGTGTGTGAACATTTGGGAACGTGGAAACATGTGGGAACATGTGGGAACATGTGGGAACATGCGGAAATATGCGGGATCATACGGGAACATGCGGGAACATGCGGGAACATGTGGGAACATGTGGGAACGTGTGGGAACATGTGGAAACATGTGGGAACATTTCGAAAAATGTGGGAACGTGTGGAAACATGTGGGAACGTGTGGGAACGTGGAAACATGTGGAAACGTGAGAACAAGTGGGAACATTTTGGAATGTTAGGAAACGTGGAAACATGTGCGAATATGTGGAAACATGTGGGAACCAGTGGGAACGTGGGAACGTGTGGGAACGTATGGAAACGTGTGGGAACATGTGGGAACATGTGGAAACATGTGGGAATATGTGGGAACATGTGGGGACATGTGGAAACGTGTGGGAACGTGTGGGAACATGTGGCAACACGTGGGAACATGTGGGAACATCGGGGAACATGTGGAAATATGTGGGAACAAATGGGAACATGTGGAAATGTGTGGGAACATGCGGTAACATGTGGGAACATGTGGAAATGTGAGAACATGTGGGAACATATGGGAATGTGTGGAAACGAGTAAACATGTTGGAATATGTTGAAACATGTGGGAAAATGTGGGAACATGTAGGGACATGTGGGAACGTGTGGGAACTTGTGGAAACGTGTGGGAAAATGTGGGAACATGTGGGAACATGTGGAAACATTTGGAAACGTGTGGGAAAAGCGTGTGAACGTGTGGGAACTTGTGGGAACATGGAAACATGTGGGAACATGTGGAAACATTTCGAAATGTGGGAACATGTGGGAACATGTGGAAACGTGGAAACATGTGGGAACATGTGGAAACATGTGGGAACATATGGGGACATGTGGAAACGTGGAAACGTTTGGGAACATATGGGGACATGTGGAAACGTGGAAACGTTTGGGAACATGTGGGAACATTTGGAAACGTGTGGGAACATGTGTTAACATGTTGAAATGTGTGGGAACGTTTGGGAACATGTGGAAATGTGGAAACATGTGGAAATGTGAGAACATGTGGGAACATGTGGGAACATGTGGAAACGTGGAAACGTGGGAACGTGGGTACGTGGAAACATTTGGGAACATGTGGGAACATGTGGGAACATGTGGAAACATTTGGAAACGTGTGGGAAAAGTGTGTGAACGTGTGGGAACTTGTGGGAACGTGGAAACATGTGGGAACATGTGGAAACATTTCGAAATGTGGGAACATGTGGGAACATGTGGAAACGTGGAAACATGTGGGAACATGTGGAGACATGTGGGAACAAGTGGGAACATGCAGAAACATGCGGGAACATACGGGAAAATGCGGGAACATGTGGGAACGTGTGGGAACGTGGAAACATGTGGAAACGTGAGAACAAGTGGGAACATGTGGGAACATTCGGAAACATGTGGGCACATGTGGGAACATGTGGAAACGTGTGGGAACATGTGGAAACGTGTGGAAACGTGTGTGAACATTTGGGAACGTGGAAACATGTGGGAACATGTGGGAACATGTGGGAACATGCGGAAATATGCGGGATCATACGGGAACATGCGGGAACATGCGGGAACATGTGGGAACATGTGGGAACGTGTGGGAACATGTGGAAACATGTGGGAACATTTCGAAAAATGTGGGAACGTGTGGAAACATGTGGGAACGTGTGGGAACGTGGAAACATGTGGAAACGTGAGAACAAGTGGGAACATTTTGGAATGTTAGGAAACGTGGAAACATGTGCGAATATGTGGAAACATGTGGGAACCAGTGGGAACGTGGGAACGTGTGGGAACGTATGGAAACGTGTGGGAACATGTGGGAACATGTGGAAACATGTGGGAATATGTGGGAACATGTGGGGACATGTGGAAACGTGTGGGAACGTGTGGGAACATGTGGCAACACGTGGGAACATGTGGGAACATCGGGGAACATGTGGAAATATGTGGGAACATATGGGAACATGTGGAAATGTGTGGGAACATGCGGAAACATGTGGGAACATGTGGAAATGTGAGAACATGTGGGAACATATGGGAATGTGTGGAAACGAGTAAACATGTTGGAATATGTTGAAACATGTGGGAAAATGTGGGAACATGTGGGGACATGTGGGAACGTGTGGGAACTTGTGGAAACGTGTGGGAAAATGTGGGAACATGTGGGAACATGTGGAAACATTTGGAAACGTGTGGGAAAAGCGTGTGAACGTGTGGGAACTTGTGGGAACATGGAAACATGTGGGAACATGTGGAAACATTTCGAAATGTGGGAACATGTGGGAACATGTGGAAACGTGGAAACATGTGGGAACATGTGGAAACATGTGGGAACATATGGGGACATGTGGAAACGTGGAAACGTTTGGGAACATATGGGGACATGTGGAAACGTGGAAACGTTTGGGAACATGTGGGAACATTTGGAAACGTGTGGGAACATGTGTTAACATGTGGAAATGTGTGGGAACGTTTGGGAACATGTGGAAATGTGGAAACATGTGGAAATGTGAGAACATGTGGGAACATGTGGGAACATGTGGAAACGTGGAAACGTGGGAACGTGGGTACGTGGAAACATTTGGGAACATGTGGGAACATGTGGGAACATGTGGAAACATTTGGAAACGTGTGGGAAAAGTGTGTGAACGTGTGGGAACTTGTGGGAACGTGGAAACATGTGGGAACATGTGGAAACATTTCGAAATGTGGGAACATGTGGAAACGTGGAAACATGTGGGAACATGTGGAGACATGTGGGAACAAGTGGGAACATGCAGAAACATGCGGGAACATACGGGAAAATGCGGGAACATGTGGGAACGTGTGGGAACGTGGAAACATGTGGAAACGTGAGAACAAGTGGGAACATGTGGGAATGTTAGGAAACGTGGAAACGTGCAAATATGTGGAAACATGTGGGAACATGTGGGAACATGCAGAAACATGCGCCAACTTGTTTGAACATGCGGGAACATGTGGGAACGTGTGGGAACGTGTGGGAACGTGTGGAAACATGTGGGAACGTGTCGGAACGTGGAAACAAGTGGGAACATGTGGGAACATCGGGGAACATGTGGAAATATGTGGGAACATGTGGGAACATGTGGAAATGTGTGGGAACATGCGGAAACATGTGGGAACATGTGGAAATGTGAGAACATGTGGGAACATATGGGAATGTGTGGAAACGAGTAAACATGTTGGAATATGTTGAAACATGTGGGAAAATGTGGGAACATGTGGGGACATGTGGGAACGTGTGGGAACTTGTGGAAACGTGTGGGAAAATGTGGGAACATGTGGGAACATGTGGAAACATTTGGAAACGTGTGGGAAAAGTGTGTGAACGTGTGGGAACTTGTGGGAACGTGGAAACATGTGGGAACATGTGGAAACATTTCGAAATGTGGGAACATGTGGGAACATGTGGAAACGTGGAAACATGTGGGAACATGTGGAGACATGTGGGAACAAGTGGGAACATGCAGAAACATGCGGGAACATACGGGAAAATGCGGGAACATGTGGGAACGTGTGGGAACGTGGAAACATGTGGAAACGTGAGAACAAGTGGGAACATGTGGGAATGTTAGGAAACGTGGAAACGTGCAAATATGTGGAAACATGTGGGAACATGCAGAAACATGCGCCAACTTGTTTGAACATGCGGGAACATGTGGGAACGTGTGGGAACGTGTGGGAACGTGTGGAAACATGTGGGAACGTGTCGGAACGTGGAAACAAGTGGGAACATGTGGAAAAATGTGGGAACATGCGGAAACATGTGGGAACATGTGGGAACATGTGGAAACGTGTGGGAACGTGTGGGAACATGTGGGAACACGTGGGAACATGTGGGAACATCGGGAAACATGTGCGAATATGTGGGAACATGTGGGAAATGTGTGGGAACATGTGGGAAATGTGTGGGAACGTGTGGGAACATGTGGAAACATGTGGGAACATTTGGAAACGTGTGGGAACGTTTTGAAAAGTGTTGGAATGTTTGGGAACGTGGAAACATGTGGGAACATTCGGAAACATATGGGCACATGTGGGAACATGTGGAAACGTGTGGGAACATGTGGGAACGTGTGGAAACGTGTGTGAACATTTGGGAACGTGGAAACATGTGGGAACATGTGGGAACATGTGGGAACATGCGGAAATATGTGGGATCATACGGGAACATGCGGGAACATGCGGGAACATGTGGGAACATGTGGGAACGTGTGGGAACATGTGGAAACATGTGGGAACATTTCGAAAAATGTGGGAACGTGTGGAAACATGTGGGAACGTGTGGGAACGTGGAAACATGTGGAAACGTGAGAACAAGTGGGAACATTTTGGAATGTTAGGAAACGTGGAAACATGTGCGAATATGTGGAAACATGTGGGAACCAGTGGGAACGTGGGAACGTGTGGGAACATGTGGCAACACGTGGGAACATGTGGGAACATCGGGGAACATCTGGAAATATGTGGGAACATGTGGGAACATGTGGAAATGTGTGGGAACATGCGGAAACATGTGGGAACATGTGGAAATGTGAGAACATGTGGGAACATATGGGAATGTGTGGAAACGAGTAAACATGTTGGAATATGTTGAAACATGTGGGAAAATGTGGGAACATGTGGGGACATGTGGAAACGTGGAAACGTTTGGGAACATATGGGGACATGTGGGAACATGTGGAAACATTTGGAAACGTGTGGGAAAAGTGTGTGAACGTGTGGGAACTTGTGGGAACGTGGAAACATGTGGGAACATGTGGAAACATTTCGAAATGTGGGAACATGTGGGAACATGTGGAAACGTGGAAACATGTGGGATCATGTGGAAACATGTGGGAACATATGGGGACATGTGGAAACGTGGAAACGTTTGGGAACATATGGGGACATGTGGAAACGTGGAAACGTTTGGGAACATGTGGGAACATTTGGAAACGTGTGGGAACATGTGTTAACATGTGGAAATGTGTGGGAACGTTTGGGAACATGTGGAAATGTGGAAACATGTGGAAATGTGAGAACATGTGGGAACATGTGGGAACATGTGGAAACGTGGAAACGTGGGAACGTGGGTACGTGGAAACATTTGGGAACATGTGGGAACATGTGGGAACATGTGGAAACATTTGGAAACGTGTGGGAAAAGTGTGTGAACGTGTGGGAACTTGTGGGAACGTGGAAACATGTGGGAACATGTGGAAACATTTCGAAATGTGGGAACATGTGGGAACATGTGGAAACGTGGAAACATGTGGGAACATGTGGAGACATGTGGGAACAAGTGGGAACATGCAGAAACATGCGGGAACATACGGGAAAATGCGGGAACATGTGGGAACGTGTGGAAACGTGTGGGAACGTGTGGGAACATGTGGAAACATGTGGGAACATTTGGAAACGTGTGGGAACATGTGGAAACATGTGGGAACGTGTGGGAACGTGGAAACATGTGGAAACGTGAGAACAAGTGGGAACATGTGGGAATGTTAGGAAACGTGGAAACGTGCAAATATGTGGAAACATGTGGGAACATGTGGGAACATGCAGAAACATGCGCCAACTTGTTTGAACATGCGGGAACATGTGGGAACGTGTGGGAACGTGTGGGAACGTGTGGAAACATGTGGGAACGTGTCGGAACGTGGAAACAAGTGGGAACATGTGGAAAAATGTGGGAACATGCGGAAACATGTGGGAACATGTGGGAACATGTGGAAACGTGTGGGAACGTGTGGGAACATGTGGGAACACGTGGGAACATGTGGGAACATCGGGAAACATGTGCGAATATGTGGGAACATGTGGGAAATGTGTGGGAACATGTGGGAAATGTGTGGGAACGTGTGGGAACATGTGGAAACATGTGGGAACATTTGGAAACGTGTGGGAACGTTTTGAAAAGTGTTGGAATGTTTGGGAACGTGGAAACATGTGGGAACATTCGGAAACATGTGGGCACATGTGGGAACATGTGGAAACGTGTGGGAACATGTGGGAACGTGTGGAAACGTGTGTGAACATTTGGGAACGTGGAAACATGTGGGAACATGTGGGAACATGTGGGAACATGTGGGAACATGCGGAAATATGCGGGATCATACGGGAACATGCGGGAACATGCGGGAACATGTGGGAACATGTGGAAACATGTGGGAACATATGGGGACATGTGGAAACGTGGAAACGTTTGGGAACATATGGGGACATGTGGAAACGTGGAAACGTTTGGGAACATGTGGGAACATTTGGAAACGTGTGGGAACATGTGTTAACATGTGGAAACGTGTGGGAACGTGTGGGAACATGTGGCAACACGTGGGAACATGTGGGAACATGTGGGAACATGTGGAAATGTGTGGAAACATGCGGAAACATGTGGGAACATGTGGAAACATGAGAACATGTCGGAACATATGGGAATGTGTGGAAACGAGTAAACAAGTGGGAATATGTGGAAACATGTGGGAAAATGTGGGAAAACGTGGGGACATGTGGGAACGTGTGGGAACTTGTGGAAACGTGTGGGAACACGTGGGAACATGTGGGAACATGTGGAAATGTGTGGAAACATGCGGAAACATGTGGGAACATGTGGAAACATGAGAACATGTCGGAACATATGGGAATGTGTGGAAACGAGTAAACAAGTGGGAATATGTGGAAACATGTGGGAAAATGTGGGAAAACGTGGGGACATGTGGGAACGTGTGGGAACATGTGGAAACGTGTGGGAACATGTGGGAACATATGGAAACGTGGAAACATGTGGGAACATGTGGAAACATGTGGGAACATGTGGGAACATGTGGGAACATGTGGAAACATGTGGGAACATGTGGGAACATGCAGGAACATGCGGGAACATACGGGAAAATGCGGGTACATGTGGGAACATGTGGAAACGTGTGGGAACATGTGGGAACATGTGGAAATGTGGGAACACGTGGGAACATGTGGGAACGTGGGAACATGTGGAAACGTGTGGGAACATGTGGGAACATGTGGAAATGTGGGAACACGTGGGAACATGTGGGAACGTGGAAACATTTGGAAATGTGGGAACATGTGGGAACATGTGGAAACGTGGAAACATGTGGAAACAAGTGGGAACATATGGGAACATGTGGGAACATGTGGAAACATGTGGGAACATGTGGGAACATTGAGAAACATGCGGGAACATACGGGAAAATGCGGGAACATGTGGTAACATGTGGAAACGTGGGAATATTTGGAAACGTGTGGGAACGTTTTGAAAAGTGTGTGAATGTTTGGGAACGTGGAAACATGTGGGAACATGCGGAAACATGTGGGCACATGTGGGAACATGTGGAAACGTGTGGGAACATGTGGGAACGTGTGGAAACGTGTGTGAACATTTGGGAAAGTGGAAACATGTGGGAACATGTGGGAACATGCAGAAATATGCGGGATCATACGGAAACATGCGGGAACATGCGGGAACATGTGGGAAAATTTGGGAACGTGTGGGAACATGTCGAAACATGTGGGAATATTTCGAAACGTGTGGGAACGTGTAGAAACATGTGGGAACATGTGGGAACATGCAGAAACATGCGGGAACATACGGGAACATGAGGGAACATGTGGGAACATGTGGAAACATATGGGAACATTTGGAAACGTGTGGGAACGTTTTGAAAAGTGTGGGAATGTTTGGGAACGTGGAAACATGTGGAAACATGCGGAAACATGTGGGCACATGTGGGAACATGTGGAAACGTGTGGGAACATGTGGGAACGTGTGGAAAAGTGTGTGAACATTTGGGAACATTTCGAAACGTGTGGGAACGTGTGGGAACGTGGAAACATGTGGAAACGTGAGAACAAGTGGGAACATGTGGGAATGTCAGGAAACGTGGAAACATGTGCGAATATGTGGAAACATGTGGGAACGTGTGGGAATGTGGAAACGTGGGAACGTGTGGGAACGTGTGGAAACGTGTGGGAACATGTGGGGACATGTGAAAACGTGGAAACGTTTGGGAACATGTGGGAACATGTGGAAACGTGTGGGAACATGTGGAAACGTGTGGGAACGTGTGGGAACATGTGGCAACACGTGGGAACTTGTGGGAACATCGGGGAACATGTGGAAACATGTGGGAACATGTGGAAATGTGTGGGAACATGCGGAAACATGTGGGAACATGTGGAAATGTGAGAACATGTGGGAACATATGGGAATGTGTGGAAACGAGGAAACATGTGGGAATATGTGGAAACATGTGGGAAAATGTGGGAACATGTGGGGACATGTGGGAACGTGTGGGAACTTGTGGAAACGTGTGGGAACATGTGGGAACATGTGGGAACATGTGAGAACATGTGGAAACATGTGGGAACATGTGGGAACATGTGGGAACATATGGGGACATGTGGAAATGTGGAAACGTTTGGGAACATGTGGAAACATGTGGGAACATGCGGAAACATGTGGGAACATGTGGGAACATGTGGGAACATGTGGGAACGTGTGGGAACGTGGAAACATGTGGGAACATGCGGAAACATGCGGAAACATGTGGCAACATGTAGAAACATGCGGGATCATACGGGAACATGCGGGAACATGCGGGAACATGTGGGAACATGTGGGAACGTGTGGGAACATGTGGAAACATGTGGGAACATTTGGAAACGTGTGGGAACATGTGGAAACATGTGGGAACGTGTGGGAACGTGGAAACATGTGGAAACGTGAGAACAAGTGGGAACATGTGGGAATGTTAGGAAACGTGGAAACGTGCAAATATGTGGAAACATGTGGGAACATGTGGGAACATGCAGAAACATGCGCCAACTTGTTTGAACATGCGGGAACATGTGGGAACGTGTGGGAACGTGTGGGAACGTGTGGGAACGTGTGGAAACATGTGGGAACGTGTCGGAACGTGGAAACAAGTGGGAACATGTGGAAAAATGTGGGAACATGCGGAAACATGTGGGAACATGTGGGAACATGTGGAAACGTGTGGGAACGTGTGGGAACATGTGGGAACACGTGGGAACATGTGGGAACATCGGGAAACATGTGCGAATATGTGGGAACATGTGGGAAATGTGTGGGAACGTGTGGGAACATGTGGAAACATGTGGGAACATTTGGAAACGTGTGGGAACGTTTTGAAAAGTGTTGGAATGTTTGGGAACGTGGAAACATGTGGGAACATTCGGAAACATGTGGGCACATGTGGGAACATGTGGAAACGTGTGGGAACATGTGGGAACGTGTGGAAACGTGTGTGAACATTTGGGAACGTGGAAACATGTGGGAACATGTGGGAACATGTGGGAACATGCGGAAATATGCGGGATCATACGGGAACATGCGGGAACATGCGGGAACATGTGGGAACATGTGGGAACGTGTGGGAACATGTGGAAACATGTGGGAACATTTCGAAAAATGTGGGAACGTGTGGAAACATGTGGGAACGTGTGGGAACGTGGAAACATGTGGAAACGTGAGAACAAGTGGGAACATTTTGGAATGTTAGGAAACGTGGAAACATGTGCGAATATGTGGAAACATGTGGGAACCAGTGGGAACGTGGGAACGTGTGGGAACGTATGGAAACGTGTGGGAACATGTGGGAACATGTGGAAACATGTGGGAATATGTGGGAACATGTGGGGACATGTGGAAACGTGTGGGAACATGTGGCAACACGTGGGAACATGTGGGAACATCGGGGAACATGTGGAAATATGTGGGAACAAATGGGAACATGTGGAAATGTGTGGGAACATGCGGTAACATGTGGGAACATGTGGAAATGTGAGAACATGTGGGAACATATGGGAATGTGTGGAAACGAGTAAACATGTTGGAATATGTTGAAACATGTGGGAAAATGTGGGAACATGTAGGGACATGTGGGAACGTGTGGGAACTTGTGGAAACGTGTGGGAAAATGTGGGAACATGTGGGAACATGTGGAAACATTTGGAAACGTGTGGGAAAAGCGTGTGAACGTGTGGGAACTTGTGGGAACATGGAAACATGTGGGAACATGTGGAAACATTTCGAAATGTGGGAACATGTGGGAACATGTGGAAACGTGGAAACATGTGGGAACATGTGGAAACATGTGGGAACATATGGGGACATGTGGAAACGTGGAAACGTTTGGGAACATATGGGGACATGTGGAAACGTGGAAACGTTTGGGAACATGTGGGAACATTTGGAAACGTGTGGGAACATGTGTTAACATGTTGAAATGTGTGGGAACGTTTGGGAACATGTGGAAATGTGGAAACATGTGGAAATGTGAGAACATGTGGGAACATGTGGGAACATGTGGAAACGTGGAAACGTGGGAACGTGGGTACGTGGAAACATTTGGGAACATGTGGGAACATGTGGGAACATGTGGAAACATTTGGAAACGTGTGGGAAAAGTGTGTGAACGTGTGGGAACTTGTGGGAACGTGGAAACATGTGGGAACATGTGGAAACATTTCGAAATGTGGGAACATGTGGGAACATGTGGAAACGTGGAAACATGTGGGAACATGTGGAGACATGTGGGAACAAGTGGGAACATGCAGAAACATGCGGGAACATACGGGAAAATGCGGGAACATGTGGGAACGTGTGGGAACGTGGAAACATGTGGAAACGTGAGAACAAGTGGGAACATGTGGGAACATTCGGAAACATGTGGGCACATGTGGGAACATGTGGAAACGTGTGGGAACATGTGGAAACGTGTGGAAACGTGTGGAAACGTGTGTGAACATTTGGGAACGTGGAAACATGTGGGAACATGTGGGAACATGTGGGAACATGCGGAAATATGCGGGATCATACGGGAACATGCGGGAACATGCGGGAACATGTGGGAACATGTGGGAACGTGTGGGAACATGTGGAAACATGTGGGAACATTTCGAAAAATGTGGGAACGTGTGGAAACATGTGGGAACGTGTGGGAACGTGGAAACATGTGGAAACGTGAGAACAAGTGGGAACATTTTGGAATGTTAGGAAACGTGGAAACGTGCGAATATGTGGAAACATGTGGGAACCAGTGGGAACGTGGGAACGTGTGGGAACGTATGGAAACGTGTGGGAACATGTGGGAACATGTGGAAACATGTGGGAATATGTGGGAACATGTGGGGACATGTGGAAACGTGTGGGAACGTGTGGGAACATGTGGCAACACGTGGGAACATGTGGGAACATCGGGGAACATGTGGAAATATGTGGGAACATATGGGAACATGTGGAAATGTGTGGGAACATGCGGAAACATGTGGGAACATGTGGAAATGTGAGAACATGTGGGAACATATGGGAATGTGTGGAAACGAGTAAACATGTTGGAATATGTTGAAACATGTGGGAAAATGTGGGAACATGTGGGGACATGTGGGAACGTGTGGGAACTTGTGGAAACGTGTGGGAAAATGTGGGAACATGTGGGAACATGTGGAAACATTTGGAAACGTGTGGGAAAAGCGTGTGAACGTGTGGGAACTTGTGGGAACATGGAAACATGTGGGAACATGTGGAAACATTTCGAAATGTGGGAACATGTGGGAACATGTGGAAACGTGGAAACATGTGGGAACATGTGGAAACATGTGGGAACATATGGGGACATGTGGAAACGTGGAAACGTTTGGGAACATATGGGGACATGTGGAAACGTGGAAACGTTTGGGAACATGTGGGAACATTTGGAAACGTGTGGGAACATGTGTTAACATGTGGAAATGTGTGGGAACGTTTGGGAACATGTGGAAATGTGGAAACATGTGGAAATGTGAGAACATGTGGGAACATGTGGGAACATGTGGAAACGTGGAAACGTGGGAACGTGGGTACGTGGAAACATTTGGGAACATGTGGGAACATGTGGGAACATGTGGAAACATTTGGAAACGTGTGGGAAAAGTGTGTGAACGTGTGGGAACTTGTGGGAACGTGGAAACATGTGGGAACATGTGGAAACATTTCGAAATGTGGGAACATGTGGAAACGTGGAAACATGTGGGAACATGTGGAGACATGTGGGAACAAGTGGGAACATGCAGAAACATGCGGGAACATACGGGAAAATGCGGGAACATGTGGGAACGTGTGGGAACGTGGAAACATGTGGAAACGTGAGAACAAGTGGGAACATGTGGGAATGTTAGGAAACGTGGAAACGTGCAAATATGTGGAAACATGTGGGAACATGTGGGAACATGCAGAAACATGCGCCAACTTGTTTGAACATGCGGGAACATGTGGGAACGTGTGGGAACGTGTGGGAACGTGTGGAAACATGTGGGAACGTGTCGGAACGTGGAAACAAGTGGGAACATGTGGGAACATCGGGGAACATGTGGAAATATGTGGGAACATGTGGGAACATGTGGAAATGTGTGGGAACATGCGGAAACATGTGGGAACATGTGGAAATGTGAGAACATGTGGGAACATATGGGAATGTGTGGAAACGAGTAAACATGTTGGAATATGTTGAAACATGTGGGAAAATGTGGGAACATGTGGGGACATGTGGGAACGTGTGGGAACTTGTGGAAACGTGTGGGAAAATGTGGGAACATGTGGGAACATGTGGAAACATTTGGAAACGTGTGGGAAAAGTGTGTGAACGTGTGGGAACTTGTGGGAACGTGGAAACATGTGGGAACATGTGGAAACATTTCGAAATGTGGGAACATGTGGGAACATGTGGAAACGTGGAAACATGTGGGAACATGTGGAGACATGTGGGAACAAGTGGGAACATGCAGAAACATGCGGGAACATACGGGAAAATGCGGGAACATGTGGGAACGTGTGGGAACGTGGAAACATGTGGAAACGTGAGAACAAGTGGGAACATGTGGGAATGTTAGGAAACGTGGAAACGTGCAAATATGTGGAAACATGTGGGAACATGCAGAAACATGCGCCAACTTGTTTGAACATGCGGGAACATGTGGGAACGTGTGGGAACGTGTGGGAACGTGTGGAAACATGTGGGAACGTGTCGGAACGTGGAAACAAGTGGGAACATGTGGAAAAATGTGGGAACATGCGGAAACATGTGGGAACATGTGGGAACATGTGGAAACGTGTGGGAACGTGTGGGAACATGTGGGAACACGTGGGAACATGTGGGAACATCGGGAAACATGTGCGAATATGTGGGAACATGTGGGAAATGTGTGGGAACATGTGGGAAATGTGTGGGAACGTGTGGGAACATGTGGAAACATGTGGGAACATTTGGAAACGTGTGGGAACGTTTTGAAAAGTGTTGGAATGTTTGGGAACGTGGAAACATGTGGGAACATTCGGAAACATATGGGCACATGTGGGAACATGTGGAAACGTGTGGGAACATGTGGGAACGTGTGGAAACGTGTGTGAACATTTGGGAACGTGGAAACATGTGGGAACATGTGGGAACATGTGGGAACATGCGGAAATATGTGGGATCATACGGGAACATGCGGGAACATGCGGGAACATGTGGGAACATGTGGGAACGTGTGGGAACATGTGGAAACATGTGGGAACATTTCGAAAAATGTGGGAACGTGTGGAAACATGTGGGAACGTGTGGGAACGTGGAAACATGTGGAAACGTGAGAACAAGTGGGAACATTTTGGAATGTTAGGAAACGTGGAAACATGTGCGAATATGTGGAAACATGTGGGAACCAGTGGGAACGTGGGAACGTGTGGGAACGTATGGAAACATGTGGGAATATGTGGGAACATGTGGGGACATGTGGAAACGTGTGGGAACGTGTGGGAACATGTGGCAACACGTGGGAACATGTGGGAACATCGGGGAACATCTGGAAATATGTGGGAACATGTGGGAACATGTGGAAATGTGTGGGAACATGCGGAAACATGTGGGAACATGTGGAAATGTGAGAACATGTGGGAACATATGGGAATGTGTGGAAACGAGTAAACATGTTGGAATATGTTGAAACATGTGGGAAAATGTGGGAACATGTGGGGACATGTGGGAACGTGTGGGAACTTGTGGAAACGTGTGGGAAAATGTGGGAACATGTGGGAACATGTGGAAACATTTGGAAACGTGTGGGAAAAGTGTGTGAACGTGTGGGAACTTGTGGGAACGTGGAAACATGTGGGAACATGTGGAAACATTTCGAAATGTGGGAACATGTGGGAACATGTGGAAACGTGGAAACATGTGGGATCATGTGGAAACATGTGGGAACATATGGGGACATGTGGAAACGTGGAAACGTTTGGGAACATATGGGGACATGTGGAAACGTGGAAACGTTTGGGAACATGTGGGAACATTTGGAAACGTGTGGGAACATGTGTTAACATGTGGAAATGTGTGGGAACGTTTGGGAACATGTGGAAATGTGGAAACATGTGGAAATGTGAGAACATGTGGGAACATGTGGGAACATGTGGAAACGTGGAAACGTGGGAACGTGGGTACGTGGAAACATTTGGGAACATGTGGGAACATGTGGGAACATGTGGAAACATTTGGAAACGTGTGGGAAAAGTGTGTGAACGTGTGGGAACTTGTGGGAACGTGGAAACATGTGGGAACATGTGGAAACATTTCGAAATGTGGGAACATGTGGGAACATGTGGAAACGTGGAAACATGTGGGAACATGTGGAGACATGTGGGAACAAGTGGGAACATGCAGAAACATGCGGGAACATACGGGAAAATGCGGGAACATGTGGGAACGTGTGGAAACGTGTGGGAACATGTGGGAACATGTGGAAACATGTGGAAACATGTGGGAACATATGGGGACATGTGAAAACGTGGAAACGTTTGGGAACATATGGGGACATGTGGAAACTTGGAAACGTGGGAACGTGTGGGAACGTGTGGAAACGTGTGGGAACATGTGGGAACATGTGGGAACATGTGGAAACATGTGGGAACATATGGGGACATGTGGAAACGTGGAAACGTTTGGGAACATATGGGGACATGTGGAAACGTGGAAACGTTTGGGAACATGTGGGAACATTTGGAAACGTGTGGGAACATGTGTTAACATGTGGAAACGTGTGGGAACGTGTGGGAACATGTGGCAACACGTGGGAACATGTGGGAACATGTGGGGACATGTGAAAACGTGGAAACGTTTGGGAACATGTGGGAACATGTGGAAACGTGTGGGAACATGTGGAAACGTGTGGGAACGTGTGGGAACATGTGGCAACACGTGGGAACTTGTGGGAACATCGGGGAACATGTGGAAACATGTGGGAACATGTGGAAATGTGTGGGAACATGCGGAAACATGTGGGAACATGTGGAAACGTGAGAACATGTGGGAACATATGGGAATGTGTGGAAACGAGGAAACATGTGGGAATATGTGGAAACATGTGGGAAAATGTGGGAACATGTGGGGACATGTGGGAACGTGTGGGAACTTGTGGAAACGTGTGGGAACATGTGGGAACATGTGGGAACATGTGGGAACATGTGGAAACATGTGGGAACATGTGGGAACATGTGGAAACATGTGGGAACATGTGGGAACACATGGGGACATGTGGAAATGTGGAAACGTTTGGGAACATGTGGAAACATGTGGGAACATGCGGAAACATGTGGGAACATGTGGGAACATGTGGGAACATGTGGGAACGTGTGGGAACGTGGAAACATGTGGGAACATGCGGAAACATGCGGAAACATGTGGCAACATGTAGAAACATGCGGGATCATACGGGAACATGCGGGAACATGCGGGAACATGTGGGAACATGTGGGAACGTGTGGGAACATGTGGAAACATGTGGGAACATTTGGAAACGTGTGGGAACATGTGGAAACATGTGGGAACGTGTGGGAACGTGGAAACATGTGGAAACGTGAGAACAAGTGGGAACATGTGGGAATGTTAGGAAACGTGGAAACGTGCAAATATGTGGAAACATGTGGGAACATGTGGGAACATGCAGAAACATGCGCCAACTTGTTTGAACATGCGGGAACATGTGGGAACGTGTGGGAACGTGGAAACAAGTGGGAACATGTGGAAAAATGTGGGAACATGCGGAAACATGTGGGAACATGTGGGAACATGTGGAAACGTGTGGGAACGTGTGGGAACATGTGGGAACACGTGGGAACATGTGGGAACATCGGGAAACATGTGCGAATATGTGGGAACATGTGGGAAATGTGTGGGAACGTGTGGGAACATGTGGAAACATGTGGGAACATTTGGAAACGTGTGGGAACGTTTTGAAAAGTGTTGGAATGTTTGGGAACGTGGAAACATGTGGGAACATTCGGAAACATGTGGGCACATGTGGGAACATGTGGAAACGTGTGGGAACATGTGGGAACGTGTGGAAACGTGTGTGAACATTTGGGAACGTGGAAACATGTGGGAACATGTGGGAACATGTGGGAACATGTGGGAACATGCGGAAATATGCGGGATCATACGGGAACATGCGGGAACATGCGGGAACATGTGGGAACATGTGGGAACGTGTGGGAACATGTGGAAACATGTGGGAACATTTCGAAAAATGTGGGAACGTGTGGAAACATGTGGGAACGTGTGGGAACGTGGAAACATGTGGAAACGTGAGAACAAGTGGGAACATTTTGGAATGTTAGGAAACGTGGAAACATGTGCGAATATGTGGAAACATGTGGGAACCAGTGGGAACGTGGGAACGTGTGGGAACGTATGGAAACGTGTGGGAACATGTGGGAACATGTGGAAACATGTGGGAATATGTGGGAACATGTGGGGACATGTGGAAACGTGTGGGAACGTGTGGGAACATGTGGCAACACGTGGGAACATGTGGGAACATCGGGGAACATGTGGAAATATGTGGGAACATGTGGGAACATGTGGAAATGTGTGGGAACATGCGGAAACATGTGGGAACATGTGGAAATGTGAGAACATGTGGGAACATATGGGAATGTGTGGAAACGAGGAAACATGTTGGAATATGTTGAAACATGTGGGAAAATGTGGGAACATGTGGGGACATGTGGGAATATGTGGAAACATGTGGGAAAATGTGGGAACATGTGGGGACATGTGGGAACGTGTGGGAACTTGTGGAAACGTGTGGGAACATGTGGGAACATGTGGGAACATGTGGGAACATGTGGAAACATGTGGGAACATGTGGGAACATGTGGAAACATGTGGGAACATGTGGGAACACATGGGGACATGTGGAAATGTGGAAACGTTTGGGAACATGTGGAAACATGTGGGAACATGCGGAAACATGTGGGAACATGTGGGAACATGTGGGAACATGTGGGAACGTGTGGGAACGTGGAAACATGTGGGAACATGCGGAAACATGCGGAAACATGTGGCAACATGTAGAAACATGCGGGATCATACGGGAACATGCGGGAACATGCGGGAACATGTGGGAACATGTGGGAACGTGTGGGAACATGTGGAAACATGTGGGAACATTTGGAAACGTGTGGGAACATGTGGAAACATGTGGGAACGTGTGGGAACGTGGAAACATGTGGAAACGTGAGAACAAGTGGGAACATGTGGGAATGTTAGGAAACGTGGAAACGTGCAAATATGTGGAAACATGTGGGAACATGTGGGAACATGCAGAAACATGCGCCAACTTGTTTGAACATGCGGGAACATGTGGGAACGTGTGGGAACGTGTGGGAACGTGTGGAAACATGTGGGAACGTGTCGGAACGTGTCGGAACGTGGAAACAAGTGGGAACATGTGGAAAAATGTGGGAACATGCGGAAACATGTGGGAACATGTGGGAACATGTGGAAACGTGTGGGAACGTTTGGGAACATGTGGGAACACGTGGGAACATGTGGGAACATCGGGAAACATGTGCGAATATGTGGGAACATGTGGGAAATGTGTGGGAACGTGTGGGAACATGTGGAAACATGTGGGAACATTTGGAAACGTGTGGGAACGTTTTGAAAAGTGTTGGAATGTTTGGGAACGTGGAAACATGTGGGAACATTCGGAAACATGTGGGCACATGTGGGAACATGTGGAAACGTGTGGGAACATGTGGGAACGTGTGGAAACGTGTGTGAACATTTGGGAACGTGGAAACATGTGGGAACATGTGGGAACATGTGGGAACATGTGGGAACATGCGGAAATATGCGGGATCATACGGGAACATGCGGGAACATGCGGGAACATGTGGGAACATGTGGGAACGTGTGGGAACATGTGGAAACATGTGGGAACATTTCGAAAAATGTGGGAACGTGTGGAAACATGTGGGAACGTGTGGGAACGTGGAAACATGTGGAAACGTGAGAACAAGTGGGAACATTTTGGAATGTTAGGAAACGTGGAAACATGTGCGAATATGTGGAAACATGTGGGAACCAGTGGGAACGTGGGAACGTGTGGGAACGAATGGAAACGTGTGGGAACATGTGGGAACATGTGGAAACATGTGGGAATATGTGGGAACATGTGGGGACATGTGGAAACGTGTGGGAACGTGTGGGAACATGTGGCAACACGTGGGAACATGTGGGAACATCGGGGAACATGTGGAAATATGTGGGAACATGTGGGAAAATGTGGAAATGTGTGGGAACATGCGGAAACATGTGGGAACATGTGGAAATGTGAGAACATGTGGGAACATATGGGAATGTGTGGAAACGAGGAAACATGTTGGAATATGTTGAAACATGTGGGAAAATGTGGGAACATGTGGGGACATGTGGGAACGTGTGGGAACTTGTGGAAACGTGTGGGAAAATGTGGGAACATGTGGGAACATGTGGGGACATGTGGAAACGTGGAAACGTTTGGGAACATGTGGGAACACGTGGAAACGTGTGGGAACGTTTGGGAACATGTGGGAACACGTGGGAACATGTGGGAACATCGGTGAACATGTGGAAACATGTGGGAACATGTGGGAACATGTGGAAACGTGTGGGAACGTGTGGGAACATGTGGGAACACGTGGGAACATGTGGGAACATCGGGGATCATGTGGAAACATGTGGGAACATGTGGAAATGTGTGGGAACGTGTGGGAACAAGTGGAAATGTGGAAACATGTGGAAACATGTGGAAACATGTGGATCTGTGGGAACATGTGGGAACATGTGGAAACGTGGAAACGTGGGAATGTGGAAACATTTGGGAACATGTCGGAACATGCGGGAACATGTGGGAACATGTGGGAACATGTGGGAACATTTGGAAAAGTGTGGGAACGTTTGGAAAATTGTGGGAACGTGTGGGAACTTGTGGGAACGTGGAAACATGTGGGAACATGCGGAAACATGTGGGAACATGTGGGAACATGTGGGAACATGTGGGAACATGTGGGAACGTTGAAACATGTGGGAACATGCGGAAACATGTGGCAACATGTAGAAACATACGGGATCATACGGGAACATGCGGGAACATGCGGGAACATGTGGGAACATGTGGGAACGTGTGGGAACATGTGGAAACATGTGGGAACATTTGGAAACGTGTGGGAACATGTGGAAACATGTGGGAACGTGTGGGAACGTGGAAACATGTGGAAACGTGAGAACAAGTGGGAACATGTGGGAATGTTAGGAAACGTGGAAACGTGCAAATATGTGAAAACATGTGGGAACATGTGGGAACATGCAGAAACATGCGCCAACTTGTGGGAACATGCGGGAACATGTGGGAACATGTGGGAACGTGTGGGAACGTGTGGAAACATATGGGAATGTGTCGGAACGTGGAAACAAGTGGGAACATGTGGAAACATGTGGGAACATGCGGAAACATGTGGGAACATGTGGAAACGTGCGGGAACGTGTGGGATCATACGGGAACATGCGGGAACATGTGGGAACATGTGGGAACATGTGGGAACGTGTGGGAACATGTGGAAACATGTGGGAACATTTGGAAACGTGTGGGAACGTGTGGAAACATGTGGGAACGTGTGGGAACGTGGAAACATGTCGAAACGTGGGAACATGTGGGAATGTTAGGAAACGTGGAAACGTGCAAATATGTGGAAACATTTGGGAACATATGGGAACATGTGGGGACATGTGGGAACATGTGGGAACGTGT
The DNA here is from genome assembly GCF_027942865.1 of Odontesthes bonariensis. Lineage (NCBI taxonomy): Eukaryota > Metazoa > Chordata > Actinopteri > Atheriniformes > Atherinopsidae > Odontesthes > Odontesthes bonariensis. The sequence continues at coordinate 36,614,836 of NC_134522.1, read as the reverse complement.
GGGAAGGTGTGGAAACGTTTGGGAACATGTGGGAACATGTGGGAACATGTGGGAACATGTGGGAATGTTAGGAAAGGTGGAAACATATGGGAATATGTGGAAACATGTGGGAACATGTGGGAACATGTGGGAACATGTGGGAACATATGGAAACGTGTGGGAACGTTTGGGAACATGTGGGAACATTTTGGAACATGTGGAAACATGTGGGAACGTGTGGGAACGTGGAAACATGTGGAAACGTGAGAACAAGTGGGAACATGTGGGAATGTTAGGAAACGTGGAAACGTGCAAATATGTGAAAACATGTGGGAACATGTGGGAACATGCAGAAACATGCGCCAACTTGTGGGAACATGCGGGAACATGTGGGAACATCTGGGAACGTGTGGGAACGTGTGGAAACATGTGGGAACGTGTCGGAACGTGGAAACAAGTGGGAACATGTGGAAACATGTGGGAACATGCGGAAACATGTGGGAACATGTGGAAACGTGCGGGAACGTGTGGGATCATACGGGAACATGCGGGAACATGTGGGAACATGTGGGAACATGTGGGAACGTGTGGGAACATGTGGAAACATGTGGGAACATTTGGAAACGTGTGGGAACGTGTGGAAACATGTGGGAACGTGTGGGAACGTGGAAACATGTCGAAACGTGGGAACATGTGGGAATGTTTGGAAACGTGGAAACGTGCAAATATGTGGAAACATTTGGGAACATATGGGAACATGTGGGGACATGTGGGAACATGTGGGAACATGTGGGAACATATGGAAACGTGTGGGAACGTTTGGGAACATGTGGGAACATTTTGGAACATGTGGAAACATGTGGGAACATGTGGAAACGTGGAAACATGTGGGAACATGTGGGAACGTGTGGAAACGTGTGGGAACATGTGGGAACATGTGGAAACATGTGGAAAAATGTGGGAACTTGTGGAAACATGTGGGAACATTTGGAAACATGTGGGAACGTGTGGAAACATGTGGGAACATGTAGGAACGTGGAAACATGTGGGAACATGTGGGAACATGTGGGATTGTGTGGGAACGTGGAAACGTGTGGGAACATGTGGGAACATTTGCGAACATGTGGGAACGTGTGGGAACATGTGGGAACGTGTGGGAACATGTGGGAACATGTGAAAACGTGTGGGAACGTGTGGAAACGTGGAAACATGTGGAAACGTATGGAAACGTGGAAACATGTGGAAACATGTGGAAACATGTGGAAACATGTGGTCAGTTAGGATGGCAGCTCATTCATAGACAGTCTGGACTTCACACACTCTTTCTGAGGTTTCACACTTCTAAATGTGAGATTGTGTGTCTCATATTGAGCCTCACTGATCAGTAAAACGTGCTTTCTGTAACATATTGTTGTTATTCAGGTCACTGAGAAACTGTGAAACATTTAAAACATGTGAAACAGAAAGCAGCGGATCAGCAGCGGATCAGCAGCAGAACATCAGCAGAACATCAGCGGATCAGCAGCAGAACATCAGCAGAACAGCAGCGGATCAGCAGCAGAACATCAGCAGAACATCAGCGGATCAGCAGCAGAACATCAGCAGAACAGCAGCGGATCAGCAGCAGAACATCAGCAGAACATCAGCGGATCAGAAGCAGAACAGCAGTGGATCAGCAGCGGAACATCAGCAGAACATCAGCGGATCAGCAGCAGAACATCAGCAGAACATCAGCGGATCAGCAGCAGAACATCAGCAGAACAGCAGCGGATCAGCAGCAGAACATCAGCAGAACATCAGCGGATCAGAAGCAGAACAGCAGCGGATCAGCAGCAGAACATCAGCAGAACATCAGCGGATCAGAAGCAGAACAGCAGCGGATCAGCAGCAGAACATCAGCAGAACATCAGCGGATCAGAAGCAGAACAGCAGCGGATCAGCAGCAGAACATCAGCAGAACAGCAGCGGATCAGCAGCAGAACATCAGCAGAACATCAGCGGATCAGCAGCAGAACATCAGCAGAACATCAGCGGATCAGAAGCAGAACAGCAGCGGATCAGCAGCGGAACATCAGCGGAACATCAGCAGAACATCAGCGGATCAGCAGCAGAACATCAGCAGAACAGCAGCGGATCAGCAGCGGAACATCAGCAGAACATCAGTGGATCAGAAGCTGAACAGCAGCGGATCAGAAGCAGAACAGCAGCGGATCAGCAGCAGAACATCAGCGGATCAGCAGCGGATCAGCAGCAGAACATCAGCGGATCAGAGGGTTTCTGCCACCCATCAGTCAGTGTTCAGAGTCAGTAATATCTGCTCAGATGAATAAAGTGCAGCTGCTCACTGAGCTTCTGACCAGAAGGACCACGAAAACTCTGCCAATTACTCCTCTGCGCCCCGCCCCCATCCCGGGACCACCAACCTCCCGGCTGATCCATATTAGCAGCTCACAAAGCTCTAATAAACTTCCTCCGTATCATTTTAATGGAAAAGCAGCGGCTCCCTCTCTTCTCCTCTGTCTGATTCTGGAGGGGATTTATTTGCTCTTTTCGTTGACCGAGCACAATTGTGTTATTGGAGATAATTAATTCCAATCCCCATCAAAAGGCCTTAGTGGCCCTGGGGCCCCTGTTCGTGGCTTTCTAGTGGGAGAATGAAAGACAAGAGGAAGAAAAAGGCCGAAGGCTGCCGTATTGTGGCTGACATATTCTTCCATAAGGCGCGAGCAGAGAGAAAAGGGGCCGAGGGCTTTAGTGAAATGATACTGGGGGCCCCGGAGCCGACACCACCGCTGCCATCGCTGCCGACGTAGGGTTCTGAGCGGCCCGGCTTCACCCTGCTGAGAACATATGGCTCGTATTACAGCAGCAGACTGGGTGGCAGAGAATGAGCCGTACAATGAGATATTCTGTTTAATGAAAGCTGCAGACAGCAGCCAGCGGCTGCAAGAATTCAAGAGTTAAGAGATCTGATTTATTGCTCCTGTTATCTAACGGCCAGCTCCTCTCAGGTGCAGACATTATGAAAAGGATGGATTCAAGAAAGAGAGGAAAACAGACAGCACAACATCTCTACCAACTCACAGATGATCCGAGCTCCCAAAAATAAAAGCACAAGAACCCAACAAAGAGCCTGAAAGAACGTGTTATCCGTGATGTGGTGCATTAGAACACGGTGTGTGTGCGCGCGCGCAGGGCCAGTGCTCGGAGTTAAACTCTGCTCCCTTTAACCTGACCTGCAGGCTTCTGGATGCTCTTCCTCCGGTCAGTCTGCAGACAGCTCCCTGCTGCAGGAACTCATTTATGGATCAACTCACCGTGAACAGCCGCGTGACACCGAGAGCCAAAGCAAACAGATTCCACCCTTCATGCTGGGTGCGTTTTATTTGGGGAGAGTTGTGTGAGGAATAAAAGGCAGAAATAAGACAAAGTAACCTTTTAATTCACCCGGTAAATCAACTGTTCGAGTGTCAGAGCGAGGGGCCGACACGGCTCCAGTCCCGGCTCTAGTCCCGGCTCCAGTCCCGGCTCCAGTCCCGGCTCCAGACCCGGCTGGTTGCAGCTTTTTGGCCATCATGTCTGCGGATAATTACGGGATCATTCCAGACAGTTTGTTGCTGTGCAGCTGAAGTAGGCCAAACATCTTCACATCACCGAGAAATGTGTCAGGATGTGATCAGGTTCAGAGCTGCGGCGCAGGTCACGGCCCACAAAGACCCGGCAGATCCAGCGACAGCGGCGGCGCCTGAAGGCCGCAGCAGGTCCGCCGTGTTCGGCACCGAGGGCCACCGGCCGAGCGCCGCGACGGTGCGCGAGAGGAGGCAGAACAGATCAGCACAACATGATAAAAAATGTATGTGAAAGTAATCAAACAGGTTATGTTTCTGACCGAATAACAGTTTTACCTCCTGATTGTCAACCCTTCACTGATTTTATTAAAGCTCATGTTCGTGTTTTATATGAATACAAAAAATACACTCATATATCTATCGAAAAATATTTTTTTATATATGTAAATATCTATTTATATATATATATATATATATATATATATATATAAATATATAGATATATTTATATGTGTGTGTGTGTGTGTGTGTGTGTGTGTGTGTGTGTGTTGCTTCGTGCTACCAAAATGATCTTGAATGTTTTCTACAACATCATCTGACACAGACTGACTGTTTATGGATTTCTATATTTCTACATGGTAAAAATGTATTTATCCATCTGAAAGAGCAGAAAGATGTTTCTGAGAGCAGAAAGGAGTCAAATGCTCTGTTCCAGAAAAATGAAAAATAACCTCATATCAGTCTTCTTAAAATCTTCAAAATCTTGAATCAAATGAAATAAACTGAACAAAGAAAAATCATTCTGATCAGAATTGTTTTATTTGGAAATGACAGAATAAGTTAAGAACATGCATCAGAGTCAAAGCCAACAAAGAACATATACAGGGGGGGGGCTTCACCTCTTAAAGAAAACACTGCATTCATGCACCTGGTAATAATCAATAATCAATAAAAGTGATGGAGGGGGGGTGTTTTTGCTGTTTTACACTGAGTCACCAAACAAAGATTTTAAAGAACATGGACTCAGAGTTAGAGGAGTTCTTGGTGGGTCTGTGCAGATAACCAATCTGTGGATCTCTGCCTGAAGCTGCTGGTTTTGCTGTTTGGAAATAAAAAAAGATTTGTGGCTGCGCTTATCTTTTACCTGACAGAGCAGGTTGCTGTCTGAAGGGAACCAGGATGGTTTCTGGGTCAGAGATGCAGCATCCAGGCATCAGCTGATGGCCCTCAGAGTACGGCCCACATCAGGCCATCCCTAAGAGATGGTTCTTTAAGAGGTCTGATCCGCAGAGGAAAACGGGCTCAGAGTCCCAAACAGGTCTGATGAAGCTGAAGCTGCATGTCTGAGTGAGTGTAACAGTTCCCGGTGTTATTAGGCAGCATAGGCTCACGGCTGTGTGGCTGCTACTTACTGAATCTGAATCCTGCTAAAGAACAACAGTGTGGAACTCATCAGGAACACAGAATCCTCTTTAGATAACGGCCAGAGGCGGCCTTTGTTCCTGGTGTGGGAGCATCATTTCCCTGAAGGACAGGTCAGGGATGTGCTGGATGCTGTCTCTGCTCTGCAGTGTGAGATGCTACAGAACTGGGGAACACTGGTATTTTCTCTTTGAGCAGAACATGAACAGGCGACACGCTTTGCTTCCCTTCTCCCTGTCAGCTGTCCACTCTTCCATCAAATAAAAGCCATGGACATGTGAGGCATCTCCACTTTGGATATTTCCAATCTACTCACTTTGATTATATTTAATTCATCAGGTGGTGCCGTACATTTATTCTACAGCTGTCCGTTGACCTGGTAACTTTAGGAACTTTAGCAAATATTTACAGTGGACTCTTATTCTTTGGTGTAAATAAACGGATGTAGAATCGTTTCCAGGACTTTGTGGAAGTGTAGCAGAGGTGCGCTCGTCCTCACGCTGAGTGCCGCCACACACCAGCTATAATCACCTGGTGGAGTAAAACAGCCACAGGAACATTTTGGGCTCTGAATATTCCCTTTGAGATACAGCATCACTGATTACTGATCAGTGATCAGTAATCAGTAATCAGTGATCGGTGATCGGTGATCGGTGATCAGTGATCGGTGATCGGTGATCAGTGATCAGTAATCAGTGATCGGTGATCAGTGCTTCCTGACTGAGGGCTCAGGCCAGATGAGACGGTGGGAGAGGCATCTGAAGCCCAGACTAAGTGAGGCAGGACAGCCAGCACTGGACTTATTTAGGTGGACTGACCCTTTAGATAAAAAGCCTTTGAATCTATGCAGCGTTTCTCAAAATGAGGGTCGTGACCCCTCGGGAGGTCATGAGAGAAGCAGAAGAGGTCGTGGGAGAAATAAATCCTCATCATGCTCTGATCAGAAAAATGGATTCTGGTCATTAATCTGCGGCCATTTCTGTAAACGTTGCCGTGACAACCGCGCCGTCGTGATCATCAGACCTCTGACCTTTTACTCATTGAGACACCCCGAACAGAAAATTCTCACTTCACAATCTAAACCCAGTGGGGGGGGTTCCTCAGTGCTCCTCCAAAAGCTACAGAAATAAATCCAGATATCAGATCTGATCAAAGTCCTTTTTAACAGGGCTGACTGTGAAATCTGAGAAATCATCCCATTCTGGACTCACACACCATCAGGTCGACTTGGTCCAGACGTTTTAACACGTGCTGGAGATGTGGGCTGGAGATCAGCTCACCTCCACCCAAACAGAAGCTTCACTGTTCACACACTCTCACCGGCTGAACCTTTGGGGGGGGTCAGACCTTCTGCAGCACAGGCATGTGCACTCTCACATGCTGGCAGTGGAGCAAATGAAGTGATGTTGTGGGCAGCCGGGCCTCGTCTGGTTCTTTTAGTTTCTGTTCTCAGATGTAAATATCACATCAGCATCTGAATCTGCATGTCAGCGTCTGATCCTGAGCCTCCACTGACAGAGTCATCATCTTTTTTATCTGTGGAACCTGTGGAACCTGTGGAACCTGTGGAACCTGCGCGTGTCTGCGCTGAGGCTGATGGTTCCACACCAGCTGCTCGGTCAGAGAAAATAAGCATCAGCGTGCACGCTCAGTGCGAGCGTGCACGCTGATGCCAGCTCTTCCCAGACAGACGGGGACCTGTCACACTGTGATCAGGTTACTGTGCACTGCTTCTGCAGAACTAGTGGATTCTGTGCCTGTATAAACCTCAGAACCAGAACCAAACCCAAACCAGCAGCTGATCGGCCTCCTCACTAAGGATCACACCTGTTTCCTGCTCAGAGTTTAAAACCTGCAGCCTCTCAGGTCCAGAACACAAAGAACTCAGAACTGACTGGAATCAGAATAAAATCCACATCAACAGTTTTCATGAAGATCCTGAGCTGACAGATTCTGACCCAGATTCTGACCCGGCTCTCATGTCTGTGGTTCTGCATCAGTGTTCTGATGGGTTAGGGTGAGAAAAGAAAGTGTGAATCAGTGTGTGGAAGCCCACCAAAGAGCTGGGCTCAGGGTTCATTTGGGTCCCCCTGGTTCGGTCACAGTTCTGCTGCTCCAGAACCCTCCAGAACCTTCTGGTGCAGCATCATCCAGTCAGACTGGAGGTCCAGCACAGCTGCATGCACAGGCCCGGTCCACAGTGCATGCAGCAGCTATG